>NC_044907.1:73563970-73706516 GCF_001633185.2 Quercus lobata | reverse complement strand
AGCATCGTTATCTACACACACACATTTAATAGTATCAATTTTGTCCCTCGACTTTCAAATCAATTTCCCCAACTATTAGTTGTATCAATTTTGTTCATACACTTTTAAAACCAATTTGTAAGAATAAAATTAACTTCATTTAAATGTTGAAAGTCGAAATTAGCACATTTATATTAACATTGACGCCATTTTAGCAAGGGAATAGACTATTACATGCACAAGGAGTGCCTTAGGAGTGCCTTTTTGTTAATAAGAGATGGTTTGAAAACAGTTTGAATACATTTTTATCTAATGTTTCATCTTGTTTCCCAGGTTCATCTTGAACGGAAATATGTTGTTGACATTGATAAAAATATCGATATCACCAAGATAACTCCATCAACAAGAGTTGCTCTCCGTAATGACAGTTATGTGCTTCATTTAATCTTGCAAAGCAAAGTTGATCCATTGGTCAACCTCATGAAAGTTGAAAAGGTTCCAGATTCCACATATGACATGATTGGCGGTCTTGACCAGCAAATTAAAGAGATAAAGGAGGTTTGCCTCGTGTACCCTTTTACTTTCTGCATTTAAACTGGTAGTGGCAATGGTGACAGTGAAGTGCAGCGGACTATGCTGGAGCTTCTCAACCAGCTAGATGGATTTGAAGCATCAAATAAAATAAATGTATCGTGTGTGTTTTCATTATGCAGCTTGGGTTGTTTAGTTTTTGGTACTTTTCTTTATTGTGACCTCAACTATTTAAACAGATTCATCTCTTATTGTAAGTATTTGGCAAGCATGTCAAAATAGGCTTTCATTCTTGTAAAGATTGCCAGTATTTTATTCAATTTAAACAATCTCAACTCTTTTGGATGGATTTGGATAGAATGATAAGTATAGTCTTGTTAATTCCATAACGAGATGTTGATTTTCTTTTCTTTTTCTTTTTTTTCTTTTTTTTTTGGATTTACAAGGTTGGGTTAGTTAGATGTTGGCAGTTGAAAACTAAAAAACCAGATTGTATAATTTTATTTTGTTCATTTCAGTTATATTTTTGGATTTACAAGGTAATTTTACTCTTCGATGTTGGTGGTTTAGTAAAAAATTACCTGAAATTAGTTCTCAATGGTAATAAAAAAAAATTGAAAAAAAAATCCTAGTAGAACTCTAGTTTAATGGGTTACCATAAATGGGAATCGAGTCTTAGAGGCTCGATTTCCATAAATAGAAATCGAGTCTCTAAGACTCGATTTCTATTTATAGAAACCGAGTATAAGATACTCGAGTTCCACTGGGAATTTTTTTTTTTTTTCTTTTTTGGCCGCAGGTCACCAGAATTATTTATCACATTAATTACGTTTTTTAGTTCTCAAATTGGGGTAAAAAAAAAAAGGGGAAAAAAAAATCCCAGTAGAACTTGAGTATTTTATACTCGGTTTCCATAAATGGAAATCGAGTCTCTAAGACTCGATTTCCATTTATGGAAACCGAGTATAGATACTCGAGTTCCACTGGGAATTTTTTTCCCCTTTTTCCACCAGAATGGAAAAAAAGGGGAAAAAAAATCCCAGTAGAACTCGAGTATTTTATACTCGGTTTCCATTTATGGAAACCGAGTCTCTAAGACTCGATTTCCATTTATGGAAATCGAGTATAAGATACTCGAGTTCCACTGGGAATTTTTTTTTTCTTTTTTGGCCGCAGGTCACCAGAATTATTTATCACATTAATTACGTTTTTTAGTTCTTAAATTGGGGTAAAAAAAAAAAGGAAAAAAAAAATCCCAGTAGAACTCGAGTATTTTAGACTCGATTTCCATTTATGGAAACCGAGTATAACATAGTCGAGTTCCACTGGGAATTTTTTTTTTCTTTTTTGGCCGCAGGTGACCAGAATTATTTACCACATTGAATTACGTTTTTTAGTTCTCAAATTGGGGTAAAAAGAAAAAGGAAAAAAAAATCCCAATAGAACTCGAGTATTTTATACTCGGTTTCCATAAATAGAAATCGAGTCTTAGATACTTGAGTTCTACTGGGATTTTTTTTTTTTTTTGCCACAGGTGCATGGACCAGAATTAGTTTTCTCCCCTGCAGCAAATTTTCCAGGGTCCAGAACACATCAAACAACTACATACGTATGATAGGCGAAGGGAGCATACATTAAAGTTTTACAACCAAATTAAAACAGTAACTATTCAATAAAATGATTGTTGGACAAAAGTCTTAGCACACAATGGCAGTTCAATACTAGAAGGGCCTTGTGGTTGAACTTGCCAAAGTAATATCATTGTTCGTATTATAGGAAAAAGCTGCATCACGCAACTAATGTAACGAGTAAAATGGATAGCAAAGAGTTCAATTATTCGTAATTTACAACAATAAACAAAATAACAACTAAGTTAATACAACATAGTCTACATATTCGCCTAGCGGATATAACATATTATACATAGTCACCTAACACTTGTCCATACTGATACAACATACTCTACATAATCACCTAGCTTGTCCATACAGAAGATAACGACAAGTCCCACGTACAATGTCACTTACGAAAATAAAGTCTCCGCTTGCCTGACAAACATGAAATACGGTTATTAGTTTCCAAATGCAAAGAACAAAAACCAAATGACATTCTGAGTATATTATATAAAAACAGTGACGGCACTTGCCTAGTTCATAGCACTAGCACTTGTCGAAGCCCCATGGGAATTGGGACAACATCTACGGTTATGCCCCTCTTGATGACACACTGTACATCGTTGCCTCGGTTGAATCTCCCTCAACTCCGGATCTTCCCTCCGGCTTCCCCGTTCTCGCCGTACCCCATCCATTTCATTCCTTATTCTTGACATCGTAGGACGACCTTTGGCCCGCAACAATCGTGGGTCAGGCACCCACCGTGGTCCGCGAACGTCTCTCCATAATGACTCTGACTTTGGCACCACAAAATTATGTGAATATGTGAGAATGGCGTTGTTCAGACTGTAACATGGGTCAATATAGCTGGGCGCATCGAGATGCAGAGCTTTAAGAACTTTAATTGCATGCGAACAAGGGATCTTCAAGTTTTGCCACTTTCCACAACCACAGGTTCTATCAAATATGCGCACATCATGACTGTGATTTCCCCCTCCAGCTCTATGGTCGTTATACGGGGTAACCACTTGATATATACCCTCTGCATGATTATAATTCCTCAGAGTGTGTCCTGCAATTTTCTGCTCATTTTTGTTATAGATCTCCATTGCATAATCACTCCACACCTTACCTCGAGAGAGATCAGAAGTAATTTGTTTATGTCGATCGTGGAAATATGCAACAAGTTTAAAATAAGTGAACTCAACCATTGCAGCAATGGGCAAACCGCGGGCACCTTTAAGAACCCCATTAAAGCACTCAGAGATATTGGTTGTCATTGCCCCGTAACGTCTTCCACCATCATGTGACTGGGTCCATTTGTCTACATCCTCACTCATTAGATATGTGTATGGCATATAACGTATAATCCGGCGATCAGTAGGGTCTACACCCCTCAGTAAATTAATCTCGGCCTCCTTAATGGTTTGCATTATGGACACAAATTTAGCATCATGAGTCGCATATCCAGCTTTCAAGGCCAATGCCTTTAGAGTCGGGTTATTAAAATGTGTGTTGAAGTTGCTAGCAACATGTCGAAGGCAATATCGATGATATACCCGTTCTCTTCTGTCTTGCCCTCTAGGCCACTCTCGAATGGCGCATTTGATACCTTTATGTCGGTCAGAAATAATGCAAATGTCCTTATTTTCAATAACACGCTCTATCGAAGTCCTGAAACACTCTAAAAACCACCCCCAACTAGCCCCTGACTCCTTGTCCACAACAGCAAAGGCGATAGGCAAAACCTTTTGATTAGCATCGGTTGCCATTGCAATCATCAATACCCCTTTGTATTTACCATATAAATGAGTTCCATCAATACTGATCACTGGCCTGCAATACTGGAATGCAGCAATGCATGGAGCGAATGCCCAATATACATAGCGCAGTAACGTAGTACCTTCTAATGGCTTAGGTATGGTGTGATAGCTATACTGGGTACCCGAATCCTGATCCAAGTATGCCAACAACAACTTTCGCAACCTTTGGTAAGACTCCTCCCAATCCCCAAAAATCTTAGCAATTGCCTTTTGTTTTGCGTCCCATACTTTATAGTAAGAAAGCTCATGATCATACTTAATACGGATGATCTCCCAAAGCTCATCAACAGTAGCAGTGTGCTTTTTTCGCAATCTTCCCACAATTTCTGATGCAACAAAATTAGAATCCATCATTCTACCATCTCTTCGCAGCCCAAAGGGTATACAACTGTGTGGACCCACATAAGACGTGACCATCCACAGACCATTGAATTTAGGCTTCATGTATGCCCCAACGTACCACTTGCAATTGTCGTCAATGCATGCGGCGCACAATTCAGTTGTGCTCGACCTTTGGATGGAGAAATTTCTATTATCCTTTGCTGCGTATATTATCAATGCACGCTTCACCGCAGCTTTATTTGCAAAAGTCAACCCTTTACAAAAATGCATCCCATCTTGCCAAGTACAAAGATATGGTATCTGAAGACGTGAAGGATCAACCATATTTTCCCAAGTATTTGCGTAGAATGAGTCCGCAGGAGGTCTGTAGCCAGTGGTCGTATCTGTATCATGCTGGACACCAATATCATCATCATCTGCATCACCTTCATCATGGTACTCCATATTTTCCTCTTCAAAATTAGGAACGACTTCATGCTCATCCACATCGTTCTCAAAGTCACCTCGCTCAATCCTCTCTTCGTACTGATCCATATCATCATTATTTTCACCATCATTCACAGCATGATCTTCGTCTTCGTCTTCGTCTTCGTCTTCCTCCTCTAAATGTGTCTCTTGAGAGTAGAGGGTTCCACCAGTATTCGCAACATAATCTTGAGATGAGAGCGTATAACCTCCCATTGTAGTGCATCCATCATCTAGGGTTGTAAATTGTAAAGCCGTAGATGTTTCTTGCACCACCTCAGTACTGTTGTCTACACTCGCCTCCAAACTTACATACAACTCAGCAGCATTTACTTGGGGCATTTTCTGGATCCTACTAAACATCATCTTTACATGTTTATCTTCTTTAATCGCCATATACCCATAATTTATCCGTTCATGAAGAACTTCTTGTGGGCAACGATAAATAATCTTGATGTCATACCAAGCAGGGTTCAATTTCAATTCGTCCATTATTTTCCTCTTCAAATCAGTCAACGTCTTCAACTTACGACGTAACATCATGTAGTAGCATTCGATACCCTCCCCTCTAAATGGGAATCCGTCAATCCCTTCAGGATTGTAAAGGTGTCCACCGAAGTATACATTTATGTCAATATTCTTCAAAGATTGTGCACCTATTAGAGAGCCAACTAAATTTATGTTAGTGACATATTTGATCTCTTTCATTTCACATCAATTACAAAAACTTTTCTATCTACTCAAAGTACAAGAATCACAACTTCTAAAAGTGTAACAATTGCATATACTCACCCCACATCACATACAAACACACTCAATCATTATAATTTCATACTCAAACAAATAAAAAAACTGAAGACAAAACTCACCCCCATTACAAAATTGAAACTCAGCTCTAACAAAAATATAAATAAAAATATCAAACCAAACAACAAAAGTCATGAGGATGTGCAAATGAATGAGTGCAATTATGTAACAACATCATTCAAGTCATTTTAAATTAATGCCATACCCTATTACACTACTATTGATGAAATAACATAGAGCAGGGTTCATCAGACAAAAAAAGGAAAAAAAAAACACTAATGTGAATATAATCATGATCAATCAAATTAGACATATCATCTAATTTAATATATAAATATAAATATATTTATATATTTAGCCTATTTATACAACTATATAATTAAATATTTATATAAATATATTTATATTTAGCCTATTTATACAACTATATAATTAAATATTTATATATTTATATAAATATATTTATATAAGTATTTATATATATAGTTGTATAAATATAAAAATATAATTATATTTATATAAATATTTAATTATATAGTTGTATAAATAGGCTAAATATAAATATATTTATATAAATATTTAATTATATAGTTG
Organism: Quercus lobata; assembly: GCF_001633185.2. NCBI lineage: Eukaryota > Viridiplantae > Streptophyta > Magnoliopsida > Fagales > Fagaceae > Quercus > Quercus lobata. Next base: position 73,700,362 of record NC_044907.1, on the reverse strand, counting down.
TATAAATATAAATATAAATATATATACGTATTTTTTATAAGGAAACAAATATACATATTTTAATACAAACAAATATCTTATCAGGAAACAAATATATTTGCCTAATACAAACAAATATTTTATTAGGAAATGGCATATACACTAAAACAATGCAAGCAACACTTTTTAAAGCAGCTATATACACTAAACAACTAATTAGAGAGTGAGGAGACCCTTACTTGACATAATGATGTGCAAATGTACTGCTGAGATTGTATGAGAGTGAGAGGAGCAATGTTTTGCTGCTAAATATGTATGAGAGTTTGAGTCTCTGTGAGAGTTCTTAAGAGAGGTTCTGTGATTGAAGTTGCTGAAGGTGAGAGTTGTTGAGGCAAGTTGTTCTTCATGTGAGAGAGTTGTGTTTAGTCAAAATATTCTCTGCATCTGAGAGTAGTGTGAGAGTTTTTTTAGGTTCAACATACTGAGAGAAGTTTTTGGTGCTTGTGCTAGTGCTAGTTTAACATATTTTTTGAATGTGTCTCAAAACAGACAAATTATATTCACATGTCCTTCAGCAACGTACTCATCTTACCTGCTGGAGGAAGCAACAAAGACTGTTGACTAGCAAAAGCACCAAAATAGACTAATAGACTAGCACAAGCAACAGACAAAACATGTCATTCAACACAAGCTTTAATAATAGCACAGAGCACGTATTCAGCTAATAGACTAGAGCACAGAGCACGTATTCTAGCACAGAGGACAGCAAAGACACTTGATAAGACTAGACAGGAGGGGAAATAATGGTTTGAAACTCGAGTCTCTAAGACTCGGTTTCAAAAGGTAAACCGAGTCTCAAAGACTCGAGTTCAACACGCGTATCTTTTTGGTTAAAACTCGAGTCTTTGAGACTCGGTTTACCTTTTTACGTAAACCGAGTTTCAAAGACTCGAGTTTAGGTCGCGCCTACGTGGAACTCGAGACTTAAAAACTCGAGTTCCACGTACACTCCTGCCACGTCAAGGCCATGTCAAAGGACGTAAACCGAGCCTCAGAGGCTCGATTTAGGGGCCCAAAATCGAGCCTCTGAGGCTCGAGTTGCTAGTTTGCGAAAATGTTTCCAAACTGACCCTACTAACTAAATAGTTGGGGTTTTATGGGTAATTACCCATTTTCGCCGGTTTGATGTGCTAAGAGGTTTCTTTATCCTTTGAAACTTTTTTTTTTTCAATTTTATTTCTTCTTTTACTTTCTCAATTGGTGATCTGGCTGTGCATGATTGGTATAACCTACTTTGTTTTTGAGAAGAAGATGGTATAACCTACTTTTTTTTTTCTTTTTTCTTTTTCTTGAGAATGTGGTATAACGTTTTTTTTTTTGGAGAGAGGTGGTATAACAATTTTTTTTTTTTTTTTTGATAGGTAGTGGTATAACCTACTTGATTCCAAAGAGTCATATAAATTTGCATATAAAAGATACAAAATAAAGCACGCCGAGCTTGACCACGTTATTATATAGTGATTACCAATTTACCATATAAAACGAGAAAGATACAAAATCAGCACACCATGCTTGACTGCTTTATTTATTAGTGCTCTAGACTTTTGGAAGGCAACCATTATTAATTCCACCTTTGGGAATCAACTTAAATGAATAAGTTAATCATGATGTTACCTCCTCCATCCTCATGTGGCTAAACTCAGGTACTTTGCCCCAATCTATTAACCATACGTTTATCACACCGATACCCAAAACACACTCCCCTGAATATGCACACCAATTTCGCCCTATTAGTTTGTGTAACGTGTTGTATACAATTTTTTCTAAAGTTTTAGCCAACCGTTTAAAAAAAGTTTTACCTTCAATTATCACAGAACACCAATCTGCCTTTACCAAAGATAGACTTATCTCTGATAATATAATGGTGGCATTTGAGACATTACATTGTTTGCAACGATATAATTCTGGCTCGCATGGTTATATGGCAGTAAAACTTGACATGAGTAAGGCCTATGATAGGGTGGAATGGCCTTTTTTGGAAGGCATAATGAGGAGGATGGGGTTCAATGAAGGATGGATAAATCTAATTATGTTGTGTGTTAAAACTGTTACATACTCAGTGTTGGTGAATGGAGAACCTTGTGGAATGATTCAGCCTACAAGGGGTATTAGGCAAGGCGACCCCATTTCCCCTTTCCTTTTTTTGCTATGCACTGAAGGGTTGAACGGGTTGCTCAAAAAAGCAGAAGGGAATGGGGATATTCATGGTTTCTCCCTTTGTAGAAAAGGCCCAAAACTAACACATTTGCTTTTTGCAGATGATAGTCTCCTTTTTTGCAAGGCAACAATGGAGAAATGTGACAAAGTATTGGAAATGTTAAATGCCTATGAAGTTGCTTCCGGCCAAAAAATAAATAGAAGCAAGACAGCACTGTTCTTCAGCAAAGCAACTAACGGAGCTTTAAAGGAGCAAATTAAAGAGGCTTGGGGTGTACCAGAAATTATGCACTATGAGAAGTACTTGGGTCTACCATCTTTTGTGGGGAAAAGGAAAAAAGCAAGTTTCAATTACATTAAGGAGCGAGTGTGGAGAAAACTTCAAGGATGGGAAGGGAAGTTACTTTCATAGGCCGGTAGGGAGGTATTGATAAAATCAGTCATCCAAGCCATCCCCACATACACCATGGGATGTTTCAAAATTCCAATAGGTCTATGCAATGAGATTGAGACCATGATTAAAAAATTTTGGTGGGGACAACGAGGAGATCGCAGGAAGATACATTGGGTCAAGTGGGATGAATTGACTAAAGCCAAAGGAGTGGGTGGCATGGGCTTTAGAGACTTAGCAAAATTCAATGACTCCTTACTAGCAAAGTAAGCTTGGAGGCTTTTGCATAATCATAACTCCCTTTTCTACAAAGTGTTCAAGCCGCGGTTTTTTCCGAATTCAACCATTATGGAGGCCAAGGAGTCAAGGATGGGATCTTATGTTTGGAGGAGTATTCTTGTAGGGAGGGATGTTATTCAAAGAGGGGCTAGATGGAGAGTTGGTGATGGAAAAAAAATCAGAATTTGGCAAGATCATTGGCTGGCAAGGAAACACCCTCCACAAGTACTTTCCTTTCCCTTGACAGATTTTGAAAATTCTAATGTGGAGATCCTTATCGACCCAAGTAGGAGGATGTGGAATGAAGAGATGCTATACAGATTGTTAAATACAGAGGAAGCAGAGCTAATCAAAACCATTCCTTTAAGCAGTGAAGCTTCAGAGGATATTCTATTTTGGCCTCACTCAAAGCAATGGCCAATATAGTTGCAAGACCGGATACAAATTCCTAAAAATGGAAGATGAGCTTTCTGCTGCACCACAAGTAGCCACAAATGCCGAGAAGTAGTTGTGGAATGGAGTTTGGTCACTGCGAGTTCCTCCCAAGGTGAAAACATTGCTATGGCGTGCATGCTATGAAGCTATGTCGACGAAGAATGCACTATTCCGACGAACCATCTCAACGGATTCTCTATGTGTCAGATGCCACGCCCATGCTGAAGACTCACTGCACGCCTTGTGGTCCTGCCCAGAATTAGATTTGGTGTGGTTGGATATGGAGCTATGGAATTTTCGGTGTTCTGTTCAGTTCGTGACTTTCAAAGAGCTGCTGTCATGGTTAATTACAAACAACCATCAAACAGAGGTCTTTGCTGTCACGGCTTGGACAATCTAGAACCAGCGGAATCGGGTTCGTCTCAACCAACCAGCGGACTCACTTCACCAAATTCCTCTCATCTCGAAGTCTTGGTTAGCCGAATACCATGCTCGGCAACTGCCTATGGCCACTCCAGTGCAGCAGAATCGTAGTACCAGACTTCATTGGACGCCACCACCATCGGAGCTTTTCAAAACTAATTTCGATGGTGCCGTCTTCCCACATGATAAAAAGTCTGGCATTGGAGTCGTTATACAAGATCACCAAGAATCTGTGATTGCTTCATGCTCAAAACTGGTACACCAAGAGTTATGCAGTGAGGATATTGAGGCAACAGCTTCGGCATGGGCTCTGTCATTTGCTTTGGAAGTGGGGGTGAAACGGGCAGTAATAAAGGGTGATTCTTTGTTTGTTATCAAAGGGTTAAGGGAGGAAGAAAGGCTGCTAATACCATTGGGATTGCTCATTGAGGAGGCCAAACAATTATCTCAACATTTTGAAGAATTACATTACTCTCATGTTAAGAGGGATTGTAATGTTTTAGCTCATAATCTAGCTAGACATGCCGCTGGCATTCCAGATTTGTTAGTTTGGATGGAGGATATTCCTTCACATTTTTTATGATGTACTTCAAGCCGATTTATTAGGCTTATCTGAATAAAAGTTTTTTACGTGGTTTCCTCAAAAAAAAAAAAAAAACTTAAATGAATAAGTTACCATATATTTGTCGGTAGGAAGTTTCAAACGCATTCTTGCCACCTTATTTTATAAGTTTTTTTAATAAAATTTTTGTAGCATTTTCAGCATTTTTCTTGTATCCTTATCTATATGAGAATCTTTTCAAAAAAGAAAAAAAATATATCTATATGAGAAATATTATGCCTACAATATTTTCCCAACAAATACTAGATGTTAGGTTATTATTGCATGTTATTGATGGACAAAAAGTAATTTTAATTATGTATTCAAATTAGAAGTAGAACTGTTTCAAAAAAAAAAAAAAAAAAAAAAAAAAACTAGAAGTAGAACTAGTAACAATTTGTCACCTAAGATTTATTATGAAAGTGTTATGAAAGTATTATGGACGTAATAATTTTATATTTATTGAAAATTGACAAAGTTTACCTCAAAATTAGTTTGGACCTATTTAAAATTTATATTATATTTTTAAACAAACCTTATAATTTATTTAAGAAGGAAATGGATTTTTCGTCTCAACAGTTTGGCATCATTCTTATTTTGGTCCATACTTTTTAATTTTACCGCTTTTAATATCTAAAATGACAAATGCATTCTATTTTGGTTTCTACTATCATCTCACTAACAGAAATTATCTACGTGACAAATAGAGTTACTGTTGGTACACTAAATGCTAACGTGGCCATCAAAATAATAATAGTAATTTTTATTTGGCATTAAAAAATGCCATGCCAGTATCTAAATCTAAAAAATTAATTTATCAATTTTAACTAAATAAAAAAATTAAAAACCAAAAACTACATGAGTTGAGATCTAAGTTTATCTTGAACAAGAAAAAACAAGAATACAAACCCAAATTTAAGAATACAAAATTAAAAACCAAAAATCACAAACCCAGAAAATAAGAACACAAAAATAATTCTCCAACTCCAATCTTTGTGCAAGCTATCTCTTTGGCCAAAAGAATCTCACTAGAACCATATCCCCCAACATTGCACGGCTAGACAGTCTTCGAGTGCTCGATTTGAGTGAGAATGGGGCGAAAATAGGCAAATACCACGTTTTGGCAAAATTTGTGGCAAATTAGCACTATTTCGAAAATATTTAGCAATCTACCACTTTTTTAGTACTCGAGTTCCATAAAATCAAGTTCTAAATAGTACTCGGCAGCTCAAACAACACCAGCTAACGTGGACCATTGCAACGTGGAACCATCAATGGACCATTTAAGTGGATCGGTTACAACTGATGCACTTAACTCTCCAACGGTTTTTGAGCAGAGCAATCTTCAGGATGGTCCGTTGGAGAATAAATTAGAGAGAGAGGTAGGTGCTGTAGAGAAGAATGATGAGCCACCTGTAGGGGAACGAATTGCCAGCCCACCAGGAATTAATCCGCATTTACTCCCTTCCAATAATGACCCGGATCAAGCTATGAAATCAAGGGAATCGACGCAAAAGGAAACTTTCCTTTCTGAGATTGCTGAAATTGATGAGGGGCTGTCTAAATTAAAGGCCGGGCCAATTACAGTAACCGACTCTTTGAATGCTGAAGCTCCAATCAATGTGCAAGTGACTAGTGAGGAAGTAAAGGAGGCGGCTAGGGTTTCTCAAGTCCTAGAGGGTGTCTATCATGCAAACCCACGTGCAGCAACTACTGAAGCACAGAATATTCCATCTCCACGGCAACAAGGGTCATGGAAGAGGTTGAACAGAGCAGATGGACCCAGCAAGCTGATCGGAAAATCCAGCACTATTGAATCTGTGCTATCAAGCAAAAGAGTGTATGAGGAACTATCCAATCCCAATGGTTTACTAAGCAAAAAACGTGCGGTTTCTGTTGAGATTATTTCTTCAAAGTTGGCGGAGGCTGATGCTCAGCCCCGCCCTACACAATGAGTCTCTTAGTTTGGAATTGTCGTGGGCTTGGGAACCCACGTACAGTGAGAGAGCTTGGAGATTACATTCGGGCAAAAGATCCTGCTGTTGTGTTTTTAGCCGAGACATGGACAGACGATGCAAGGCTAGATGAAGTGTTACGAAATTTTAGTTTCAGAAATAAATGGTCAGTTCCTAGTGGCCAAAGAGGTGGTGGTTTGGTTTTGTTGTGGAAGGAAGATATTCAAGTCTTAGTGGAAGATTCATCAAAGTATTGTATTGATGCAATTGTTGAGAAAAACACTCCTCAAGAATGGCGGTTCACGGGTTTCTATGGCGAACCAGTGACACATAGAAGGCATGAGGCATGGACAAAGCTACGAACCCTAAATGATAAGCCGCACATTCCTTGGTTGTGTGCAGGGGACTTCAATGAAATTACAAGACAGGAAGAAAAGAGAGGAGGTGTATGTCGTGAAAATAGTCAAATGCAAGCTTTCCGGAATGTTATCAATGAGTGCAGTTTTATGGATTTGGGTTTCATAGGCCCAAATTTCACTTGGGCAAAGCACTTCAATGATGGACATTCGATTTGGGAGAGACTAGACCGTGGATATTAGCAACCAATCCGTGGTTCTTGCGGTTTCCAGGCACTAAAGTTCATCATTTACCCTGTCTTTCCTCGGATCACTGCCCATTGTTTATCAACCCTTCAGGAATTGAAATTCCATCCTATAAAAAACCTTTTAGGTTTGAGGAGATGTGGCTAGCTGATAGTAGGTGTGGGGAGGTGGTTGAAGCAGCATGGAGGTCATGTGTATCATTAGATCCTAATAAGGAAATCCTTGGAAAAATAGAAAAATGTGGCAAAGACTTGTCATGGTGGAATTACAATGTATTTGGGAATGTGAGGAGGGAGCTAAAAAAGAAGAGAGATATGCTAGTTGAAGAGGAAGCAGTGGCATTGAGAACTGGAAGCAATGTACGGATCAAAGAGTTGCAAAGAGAGATAAATGAGTTATTGGATCGAGAAACAAGGATGTGGAATCAATGCTCTCGAATTCTTTGGCTAAAAAATGGAGATGGAAATACAAAATTTTTCCATAGTCGAGCCTCTCACCGGTATAGGAAAAATGTGATATTGGGGTTGAATGATAGCCATGGAGTTTGGAAGGAAGGACCGAATGAAGTAGCTGGTATCCTCATTCACTACTACAGTGACTTGTTCACTACCTCAAATCCACCCACTCAACATGAAGCTCTAAGCCACATTCCTCAAGTGATCACTGATGATATGAATAGTGAATTGACTAGTATATTTGAGGAATGGGAAGTACTCCAAGCATTGAAACAAATGGCACCTATGAAGGCACCAGGACCTGATGGAATGCCCCCCTTGTTTTTTCAGCATTTTTGGCCTATGATAGAAGGTGATGTTACTCACTCGGTACTATCCTGGTTAAACTCAGGTACTATCCCACATCCACTGAATCATACTTTTATTACTCTAATCCCAAAAAAGAAAAACCCAAGCTTAGTGTTAGATTATCGCCCTATTAGTTTATGCAATGTGCTTTACAAAATTTTTGCAAAAGTCCTTGCCAATAGACTAAAAAATTCCTCAATTCAGTTATCAATGAAAACCAATCTGCTTTTGCCAAAGGCCGCCTCATATCAGATAATATCCTTATTGCCTTCGAAACTTTACATTGCATGAAAAATTATAATTCAAGTGCATCGAGTTTTATGGCTTTGAAGCTTGACATGAGTAAAGCCTATGATAGGGTTGAGTGGGTGTTCTTAGAAAATGTGATGAGGAAAATGGGATTTTCAGAAAGGTGGATTGGGCTTATTATGGTGTGTGTGCGATCAGTCACCTACTTTATACCTGTAAACGGAGAACCAAAGGGTATGATTCACCCCTCAAGAGGGCTTAGACAAGGAGATCCTCTCTCTCCTTTTCTATTCCTCCTTTGCACTAAGGGCCTTCATGGCCTGATAAATAAAGCAGCAAATAATGGTGACATCCACGGATTCAGTTTGTGCAAAAAAGGACCCAAACTAACCCACTTATTTTTTGCAGATGATAGCCTTCTCTTTTGTAGGGCCAATTCCGAAGAATGCAGTAAAGTTTTGGAGTTGCTATCAACATATGAAGAAGTCTCTGGCCAAAAATTAAACAGGGAGAAAACAGCTTTATTCTTCAGCAAAGCAGTTACAGAAGCAAGCCGCCAAATCATCAAAGGCATTCTGGGAGTCCGTGAAATCCATCACTATGAAAAATACTTGGGGCTGCCATCTTTGACTGGAAGGGGAAAAAAACCAAGCTTTAATTATATCAAGGAGAGAGTGTGGAGGAAGCTGCAAGGATGGGAAGGAAAACTCCTTTCCCAAGCCGGAAGGGAGGTGCTTATTAAGGCGGTCATCCAAGCCATACCTACGTATGCAATGGGTTGCTTCAAATTACCTTTGGGGTTGTGCAATGAAATTGAGGTGATGGTTAGGAAGTTTTGGTGGGGACAACGAGGGGAGAAGAGAAAGGTTCATTGGCTAAAATGGGATGAGATGAAAAAAGCCAAAAAGGAAGGGGGTATGGGCTTTCGTGATTTAGCCCTACACAATGACTCTCTCTTGGCCAAACAAGCTTGGAGGTTATTGGAGGATAAAACTTCCCTATTCTACAAGGTTTTCAAACCTTGTTTCTTTCCAAATTGTACAATCATGGAGGCGCCAAAATCTAGCCGAGGTTCTTATGCTTGGAAAAGCATACTCCAAGGGAGAGATGTGATCAAAAGGGGTGCATGTTGGAGAATAGGCGATGGGCAGAAAGTGAAGGTGTGGCATCATGTTTGGCTACCATTTAAACCACCGGCGAGAATTTTATCACCCGTTCTTGAAGGTTGGGAGGAAGCCACAGTCGACAAACTCATCAAGGAAGATTCAAGGACTTGGGATGATGATGTGATTGATGGCCTTTTTGCTCCGGGGGAAGCTGCCATCATTAAATCAATCCTGCTCTCAAGATTCCCCACTGAAGATAAGCTGTTTTGGCCATGGACTCAAACAGGGAAGTATAACTGCAAATCTGGTTACAGATTTTTAAAGCATGAAGATGATGTTTCAGGGGCAACGGAAGCACTGGCAGAGGACAGAATTTTCTGGCGCAGCATTTGGGATTTGCGAGTCCCAAACAAGATAAAAAATTTTCTATGGAGAGCAAGCCGAGAGGCAGTCCCAACAAAAGCAAATTTGCAGCGACGACACATTCTGGAGAATGGCAGGTGCGAGCGTTGTATGATGGAGGATGAAACCACGTTACATGCATTGTGGTCTTGCAGTAAGAACAGGTCTGTCTGGACATCATCAGAGTGGAACGGCTGCAAGAACATAAGCCCCGTCAACTTTAAGGAGCTATTATCATGGATACTTCAAAATAGTGGTAATTCGGAGCTCTTTGCAATGGTGACGTGGAGCTTATGGAATCAGCGGAATCAGATTCGGCTCAACAAGCCTTGCTGCCCATCGGACCTGATTGAAGCCCAGGCGAAGGAAAATTTGGAGGAATTCATGGCTACAATCCCAGCTAAACCAGCGCCCTTACCTCGACAGAGAGTGAAGTGGAAACCACCTGATGCCGGAAGCTTCAAAATAAATTTCGACGGCGCAATTTTCAAGCAGGAAAATATGAGCGGGATTGGGGTGGTTATTCGTGATCACACAGGGGCTGTTATGGCCTCTCTTGCTCAAACCGTTGCACCTGTTATGCAGCCTATTGAGATTGAAGCAGTAGCTACTGCTCGGGCACTGGAGTTTGGTGAGGAAATAGGCATAACAGAGGCTGTACTTGAAGGTGACTCAGAGCAGCTTATAAACTCATTCAAAGGTGGACACTCAATTGCTTCAGTGGAGCCTTTACTTCATGATGCCACGGTTTTCTCTAGTCATTATGCAAAATTGCTATACTCTCATTGTAGAAGAGATGGCAATAGATTAGCACATAGTCTAGCGAGATATTCTATTAATGTCTCAAGCTATGTAGTTTGGATGGAGGGAGTTCCCAATCCATTATTCAATATTGTTCAACAAGATGTAGCCAATTTGGCAAGATAATTTTTTTTTCAATAAAATATCATTCTGTTTTCTCAAAAAAAAAAAAAAAAAAAAGTGCCTAGTGAGTCACTAGCGTGGTATTACTAACTTGGAATTTGTGTAATTAAAAAAATAATATGGCACTCGATATTAATGAAATCGAGTACTTCTTTATAAATAACTAGACATCATTTTTAGGAATTAAGGACACATATAGCTGGTACAAAGGGTGCACCTAAAAATTCAAAAGAATTAAAATATGATACATTCTCATCACATGAAGAAAAAGTGGAAATCTAACATCGTATTGGCATGTCCCTCCGTTATTATTAGGTTATAAATATCAAATCTAAAAAAAAAGAAAAAAAACCAAAATAATAAAATGATATATTTGTAGAAATAGAAATTTAGAAGGAAAAAAAAAAACTTTTAAAGATAGTTCAATTTTTTAGAGAACAAATTATTTTCAATAAATTTTAGAGAAAATAAATTATGGATTATATAATATTAAAAATGATTATATATTCCCACGCATTACCTGTGGGTCCATAATGAGGTAAATCGTTAGCTCAAGGAGTTTTTTAAAGTGTTAATGTCTGGACTTGAAATAGAGAGCTCCTAATCAAACTCAAGATAGTAACTTTGAAACTAAGTGTCCAACCACTTGGCCAACTCCACTGGATTTCTTATAAAACTTTAAACCTTAGCGCCACATGTCCATCAATTCCCCTTTCTCTCAAAATTTTGTTCACTTTTCCCTCTAACACTCCTGACTCCCAACTCCCTCGGAACACAATTCCCCTTTCCCTCTAAATTTTTTCACTTTTCCCTCTTAACACTCCCAACTCACGCCAACTGACAACACGCAACTAAAGAGAAAAGCGACTAAAGATCAAGACAATTGAAAAAAAGAATACCTAACTTTCTAAGTGAGACCTGGGAGAGTGAGAGGCTGGGCAGCGGCAGCAGAGCAATAGCAGAAGCAGGAATTCGAACCCCACAGGTCGGTTAACGTGTGAGCAATTCAATTGCATATATACAAATTTGGGCTTTGTTTCTTCTTTTCTTTAATGCCAATTCCTGTTGTAATTGGCGTCTTGGTGGGGGTAATTATGTACTTTTCCCTTTTTAGTTAAGATGTTATAATGATAGATAAGGCTATTGGTTTTGAGATCAAATCTCTATCTCTCTCTCTCTTCTTAGTTATTTGTTTTCTGGTTTATTTTTGTTCTCTAGAATTATTGGTTTTCAACTGGAATTGGTATTTTCTTAAAGTATCAATTGTAAATTTTTATTGTTAGTTAAGAGTAAGCTAGGTTTTTTTTTTTTTTTTTTTTTTTTTTTAAATTTTAGTAACGAAAGTTGGTAGCATCTGGTCCTTTGTCTATGCACTGGTTCTTTTATTGTTTGAATGTAGTAGTCAATACATTCTTTTTCTTTTTAGTACCATCTATAACTCAGTTTATTTTTTCCTTTATCTCCTACCTAAATAATTTGAAAGAATGATTATAAAAGAAATCTTTTGGTTGCTGCCGTATTGGTGGTGATTCTCTCAATTACATTTTTCAATTTGGCAAAATGTGAGGTTTGTTGATAAATTGGCAGTGACGATGAAAATTTCAGCTTTAAATGCCAGTTCTGCTTCAGAAAATTCTTGATTGATAGAGCTGTTTTATGATCTGAGCCATTAAATACATAATACACCTTTAAAATATCTTGTTTGAAAACTGTTTCTCAAATTTGTAAAACTTCTTGTTTTTTAAATCTATTAACTGAGGCTGTAATTATATGCGAAATTAGTTTTCATTTTATGTCCCTCGTCTTAGTATTTGTGATAGATGTGTTTAGTGTAATATATTGTGATTCCTTTCTTGACCTATGTAGCCTTTTTGATATTGATGTTCAATTCTCCATTGTTATTGTGTTTGTTATTTGGGTTATTACTTCATGTTACAACGTTTAGGCTGCCTTCAAGTTTTGTGTTTCATAAAATATAATCAGCCTATGATGTTTTTCAATCCAACTTGTTTGAGGGGCGTTAGATCCCAAGACCCTGTTTTACAGGGAGAACCTACTTGGTGTATCTGCGTTTTCCTTTGACTGAAACAATGTAAACTGAGGCGCTTGTCGAATTACTGTCTCCTTGTTTTCTTATTCAGCATTGTATCTGAATGTCTAATTTATTGCTTAGAGTTTATGAAATCTATTTCATGGAAACATAGCATTGTCGTTCTGTTTGTTATATATTGAGTTTTAACTATACTCATACCCTGTTGTGGGTATAGAGTCTGAAAAACTCAGACGTTGTGTGTTGTCATCAGCTTCTTCTCCCCATTTACGAGATTGGAGTTAAGTAATAGCACTACGTTCCAATTCTCTATTGAACCTAACTGTTATTTATATTAATGCAAAATTTTGGTAAATTAATTTTCCTAAGTGGTTTTCTTCAATCATAAAACTGGTAAATGGACTGTTCAATTATTATAGGAGGAATCGGTTTCTGGCCAATTATTCAGTTGTTACTTTTTGATTATTAATACTTTGTGATTCACACTTGTACTTAAAAAAAAAAAAAAAAAATGTAAAAGGTTTGGTGTTGCTTCTTACATAAGAACATCCTTACAAATGTAGGTGTTCTCGACATTGACAGCGTGCATAGACAAGAATTTATTGCGTGGTTTGAAAAAAGAGTAAGACAGTAATTTATTTTGAAAATGTATGTTTGTTTATATTTTAACTACTACAACTTGAGTTTAACCTTATTTAGGTTTTATTGTAGATCACCAACTTATATAATACAAGGCAAGTTGATGGGCATATGTTTTCATTAGCTCAGGGCCCTGAGAAAAGGGCTATTTTTTTATCGAGGTTACAATGTTAATGGGTTCAGATTTCATACAAATCAATGTGATGAAAGTAAAAGAGCACAAAATAATGGAGTTATGGTGAGAGGGGAGGATCAAATTTTCAATGTGCTTTATTATAGACAACTAACAAACATTGTTGAACTTCAATATGCTGAAGGGAACAAAGTTGTGTTCTTTAAATGTGATTGGTGTGATGTATCTCGTGAAGGAATTGGTTATAACTTATAAGAGGGATCGGCACGGAACCATTATTGTGAATACATCACGAAAGTTGAAAACTGTAGAGCCATTTGTATTAGCATGTCAAGCAACTCAAGTTTACTATGTTAATGGAATAAAAGATCCCACATGGAATGTTGTGATTGAAACGAAGCCACGAAACTTTTATGAAATGCCATCAGATGAAGAAGAGCCATACCAAGAAGAAGAAAATTTACACTGTAATGCAAATGTGCTGCAAGAAGAAAATGAGGATGATGATATAGATTGGAGGAGTGGTGTTGAGAATATGATAATCGAGTGACTGTTAGGGGTGAGAATGCAATGCAGCTTTTGGAGAGCAGTTTGAAAGTGAAGGAATATGAGTTGCTGTGAAGGAACTTTAGTGATACTGGATGTTTTGGGTTTGGTATTCAGGAGCACATTGATTTGGGAATCAAGTAAGCTAATATGTCCCTGAAACTTCATTTATGCCTTTTTATCAAGAAATTTGGCTTCCATACGTTTATTGGTGTGTCAACTTGGTGCAAATCCGTTTGATTTTGAAATAGCCTAATGTAAACCTTGATTAATAGTAAATGATCTCTCTCTCTCTCTCTCTCTAGTATCATTATTTTACTCTTGCTAAAAACTTGGGGGAAAAAGCATAAAAACATTTTCTTATATCATTGTTTTTGTGGTAACTTTTGTGTTAAAAAAAAAATTTGTTCATTAGAAAAGTAGTGATTCCTTGTATTGTTTTTTGATGCATCATTTTGCTCCAGTTTTAATATTTATTTTCATTTGTTGGTCATCTTATGAGTCTCTAGCCCAACCTAAGATGCATGTTTACTGTTTTTAAAGAGTCCTTGCCTGCCTAGGTGCCAACATTCTGCTTCCAAGGCCATGCTTCCCATCCTATGGTGCTCATGCCTCATCTAACAATCTTGAAGTCCGTTATTTTGATCTGATTCCAGAAAAGGGTTGGGAGGTTGACATTGAAAGCATAGAAGCTCTTGCTGATGAGAATACTGTTGCGATGGTTATCATAAACCCTGGCAATCCTTGTGGAAGTGTCTATACACACCAACATTTAAAGAAGGTAGGTTAAACCATTAATGTACTTAACTAGGCAACATTAAGTCTTAACTTCAACTCCAATCCTAATTCACAACTTTACCTCCTTAGCCAAGGTGTTCTCAGGGGACGAGTAAAATCTTGACCTTTAATATATCAACTACAATCGACTCAAAAAATAGCATTCAAAATTTACCTCCTTACCTGATTTCTTTATCATTTGAGCCAATGTCTATTTGGAAGTAGAGTCAAATTTGTTTTGAGAATATCAAAATGTCTATAAGTTCATAATAAGAATGACTTAAAGCTTTTAGTGGCGAAACAACGATTAAATTTTAGTTTATTTTGCTAGACTCTCATATGATCTTGTTACTTACATGTAACACAATGGTGGATTTAATGGTTTAGAAACATTTCTGCAATAAGCGTGAGTTTTCATATGATCTTTTTTTGCTCGCTCACGTTCTCGATTAGCTTCTCCATGGAGGTAACTTTTCTAAATTGTTTCCAATCCTAAGCATGATTGTTCTGGTTTCCTAGTTGTCTGAATTGTGTCAGCTCTCTTTTATTTGCTTTATATATATGTTGGATTTATTTCAGTAGGATGGGGATAAGGTTTATGATTTTTTTTTAATATGGGTCTCAAAGTTGCAGAGCTCTGATGTTACTTGTAGAATTGCTTCATTTGTGTGTATGCCAGCAAATTTCTTTGTATGCGTACATGAGAAGTAGTGGGGATTTGCATGTGGTTGATACCTAGATTGGAGGACATTTTGGTAGAAATTGTAGTAGTGCCCATATGAAATGCTGTTTAATATGGGTTGTGAGAGGTGCCTTGTAAACATTGCTGTTCATTGTGGGTTGAAGTAATTTCTTTTAGCCCTTTATGTGGCTTGGGTGACAGATAGAAGGTATTGGATGTGTACAGGTTTTAACATAGCCATAAAATGTTTGGATCATCATTATCTTGTTTGACAGTACTGGTATTTCCAAGGGCAAGACTCTACGACTCCACCTGTCTTCAATTTAGTGTTGTTTATAAGTTCTATCATGCCCATTGTTCTTATGATGTCACCTTGATTTTTTCAACTTACATAAAGACTATGTTGGTTCTGAACTCGAGTTGCAATATTATGTTGGCTTCAATTTCATTCCGCCCCCTCTTTTTTTTTTTTTTTTTTTTTTCCCTAATTTGTAATAGGCTCACTATGTTGTTGAGTTTTGCAAAATGCTATTTTCCTTTGTTAATTTGATTTGTGCTGTTAGTTTGTATTACTTTTTAGCTTAAGCATGCCGTTCTCTGTGGGGGTGTTGTTTACAATAGAGGTCGAGCACTAGTTGGAAGACGTGGGCGGTCATCATCCTACTTTGGATCACCTAGTCCACACAAGGTTTGTGTCTATTATTTTTTGTTTCAAAAGAGAATTCTTCCTACTAGATACCTTACATTGCTTATTCTTTCTAATTATAATAGTTACCTCAGAGATCAAGGAGTCGTAGCCTGAGAAGGTAATTTCTATCTGTGAATGGTTTCACTTTTATTCGTCTAAATACATTTTATTTCTCTTCTAATGGGCTTTTAGCTTGGATGGCTCTTCCTCTGCCCCTGGGATGGAGGGTGAGATCATAGATTCAAGACTCACCTGGCATTTGTCGAACTTTGCAATGAAGAAAAATAAATTTACTACTCACTTTTATGGGTAGAGAGGAGGATATGGGGTTTGTGGTCATAATATAATTTTATATATTTGGCCTACTCTCCTGTCCTCTCCTCTCCCCCCATCTCTCTTAATCCAAACATGGGATTTCAACACGATGAATTTCATTCTTATGTGCAAGGTATATGAGCTTGCAAGATGACCTTCCTTCAATTTTCACTTGATGAGTCCAAGATGAAAATGTCTTTGTTGTGTCCCCCAGCCCCAGATCAAATTAGCATTTTCAATAACATCTAGTTTAAGTTCATATCAATATTTATACTCCAGAACTATTGGAAATTAAACTCCAAACTATTAAATGCTTGTTCCCTTGGGAATTTTGATTTCCAAATGGGACTCTCAATGTGATATGGAGAAGGTAAAATATTTTGGTGGTTGCACTTGGGAAAAATATTTAAGTGGGAGTTTTTTCAGGTATATAACATTAAGTTGGGAAATTTATAGAATTCAAAGAAATGGATATCACTGGAGAAAAGGAGCTCAATGGAAATTTCCTACTACCAAAGAGGTAGTTTTAAATTCTGTAAAATACACATGAGGGAGCAAGCTGTTGCTTTCCAAGAGGAGATGGAAGTTGAGTTGGCATTTGAGTTTCAAAAATGGATTAGAGGATATTTTAGGCAATCAGGCTGGCTTTAGATTTGGTTTGTACTTTGTAGTTCAATAAATAAGCACTGATGATGATGATAATAACATGAACAGGCTACAACTTGGGAAACTTCAGGTTGGTTAATTCATGGTTTACTGCTACTGCAGTGTTATGTTGTCATCATCTTGGTTTGAGTCGACTTAACTGGCATTTTCATTATGTAACCTTCACTGCTAAATCATAATGTCTGTTCTACCATTTCTTGTGGACTGCATAACTTGCATGATTCCAGAGTGCTTCACTAGACTGTTTGGAATTTTGTGGATATATCATAGGGTATTGATTCCCTTGGTCTCACTTTATTGGCAAAGCTATGTGTATTATTTATCCAAAATAAAAATCATAAATCTCTATACATTTGTAGTTTCTCTTCTTGCTGTTGATGTCATGCGTTTTTTATAATACTGCATTTTATTCTTCGAGGAGACATTTCTTAATTTTTATGCAAATATCAAATCATTTCATTTAGAGCATCAGAGGTTGTCCTGCCATAATATTTCAAATCTTTAATGCAGCGAACCATTTTTTATATCTTCATGTGAAATCATTGTGTGTTGTGGTAATGCTTGATTTGTGATGACTCTCAAACCAAATAGTGTATGTCTGCCAGTAAAAGCAAGTTAAAAAAAAATGGAACGATTTTATTGTCCAATTTTCCACAAAAAAAGATTATTGCTGGTGTGTTTATCTTATTTTACTTGATTATAACCCCTTTAGAGATAGCCAACAAAATCCTTAGGTGGCATCATTTTGGGTGATTATGCCACATGAACAGAATTAACAAGTATCCTAACTAGGCAACCACTGCCATGTAGTTGAGGTTATAGTTTGTTGCAGCTAAATAATTTGAGATTTTAGCCTTTTCTCCTTTTTGACATTTTATGTCAATACGTGTTTCTTAAGAAGCAGAGTACATAAACTTAAGGTGGCACTGGTGTAGTCAAAAGTCACATGAATAAAAATATTGAATTTCCTCTAACCAGACTCAGTGGGATATTGTTGAACCCTGGTAGGAAAAAATGTAGTAAATGTGAGCTAAATCTATACTAATATAGAAAACCAACTGCATTCGGTGTGAAAAGGGTTTTTTTTTTTTTTCTTTTCGGTGTGAAGATGTTTTCCCTTTTCCATTATCCCCAAATTAATGGAAGATAGTAGAAATCTGTTTCATCTCAACTTTTGAGGATATAGTTGTATAGACAATAATTTGGATTTGGATTTTTATTATTTCAAGTTATTTATATCTCCCACTTTCCAAGATTTTCTTGGCAGTGGGATCTTGTTAGGACCAAAAATTGTGGAGAAGGGAATTAGCAACTCAAATAAATTTAATAAAGAAATTTTGTGATTCATGGTACTCACACATGGTGCATGCCAAACATCTAGTTAATAGACTAACAATTTCCTAACTAGGTTCTCTCCTCTATTGACTTTGCCTGAAGTGTAAACTTGATACCTTTAACACATATCATATTAGGTTCCTTGTTGATATATATAAATATATATATATATATATATTTATATATATATATATATATTGTAGTTCTTGGTCTGTGAAGATATGTTGTTAGGTGCTCTGTTTTATTTTCCCATTGAGGTCGAATCTAAACCAGTGCTTAAGAGATAGCTGTCCATATACTGATAAGGGATGTATGGATTCTCGAGAAGAGAGGAGTCATGGTAGTCCCCCTTGGACTGCCCAGATCCGACGATTGAATAGAAAGTTGGATCTATATATATAGTTTTAGTACTTGTGTTTGCAGCTTTAAATGTTTCATGCTTTCATTTATATTTGGGTTTGTTCTGATGGAAGCTTGCTTATGTGTAGGCCCATTAAAGGAAAAAGCTGTAGCAACAGCAGCCGCAGTAGTTCGCCACTACTGCCTCGTAATGTATGATGTAATGTTGACGTGGTATTGACTGAGAACAAGATATTGTGGCTGTAATATGCTCTCTAATGGCGGCATTTAGGTTTGTCTCAGTTACGGTGACCATTAGGTTTGTCTCATTTATGTTGGAGGCGCTGTTAAGCACTGGTTATTTGCTGTTTATTTTTCCAAAAATTATTAAGCTAAACATTCTGATGGAAGAAACAATATGCAAAAGCTGTATTCTTGCTTTTATGAATGCCACATGTACAGTTTGTATGATTAATATTGTTATTAAGTGTGCGGAAACATGCAGATCCTTTATTCAAACATGAGCTGATGATCTTTGATTGCCCATTCTCTCTATAGCTGTTCGAAGAATCAAAAATCATACTGGAGCTTGTCCCAGACAAGGGCCAGTTTCTTGTATGACTTGTTTAATTAGTTGATTGTTCATCCACACGGGTTTTTTAACAAGAGAAAATATAGTGTCTCATGTAGTTGATTGGTGTTGCTATTGGACGTTCAAAATATAAGGTGATGTTGGTTCAATCCAGTTCAACCATCTAGTTTATAGGTTTTCTTAAAAACCCTTGGGTTTCAATGGTTTAGTTGGGTTAGTTGCATTCCTGGTATTTTCAATTCCATTGGTCATATCCATTGGTATGGCCTAGGTTGTTAAAATGGGATCTAACGTAAGATAAATGGAAGGGATCAAGAATGTAGGATCAAATCAAAAATAATTTCTTACTTCTTGTTGAAGAATAATAAAAAAAGGACATTAATAGAGACTCTGTATGTTGAATAAATCATTAGAATTAAGAAATTATCCATGAAAAAAAAAAGTTTTAGTTTAATAGTGTAATTATACCTATATAAGTGCGTCTATAACAAATTCTTCATTTAAGAATTGCTATATATAAAAAATAAAGTCCATTTGTGCATTGGAGATTTTATTATTTTATTATTTTTGGAGAAGAAAGGCAAGTTGAAGTTTATGGAAAAGATTTGGCTCCAACCAGGAATATGACGCTTTTTGTCATTTGGTTGGTTGAGTTAAGTGAATCATGTGCAATACACATGATGATATGGATTAATGTCATCTTTTTATTGATGATTGGTGCCCAAGACACCAAATATGTTTGAAGCCAAATTTGTTCAAATTTTATTAAGACAACGAGATTAGATATAGAAAGAAAGATCTGGAGAGAACTTTTTCATCCAGACAAGCTGATCATTGCCTTCCTTAGCTCTTCCTGCTAAAGCATGTGTGGCCTTTGCGTTGTACATTATACAAACGAGAGTGGTAAAACCTTGTACAAAGACTTATTTTACTGATGATTATGTTGCCACATGGAGTAGAACATATTGGCAGTTTTCTTAATTTCATGACTTTTAACATCTGAATCGCCTTCAAACTCCATAGGATCAACACCAATCTCCATAGCAAAAATAACCGCTCATTTTGCAGCATTACCCCATTGGTAAATAAAGTCTTAATCGCTATTTTAGTGCCTACTAGCAGCTACCCAATAAAATCCTTGAGCCAAACAAAAATGGCTAGGACAGCAAATAATATATATATAAAAAAAAAAAACCAACTGTATGCCCGCCTATTCTTTTACTTTAGTTACCGTTCTCCTTTGAACAAAGCAAAGCTTCAGTGCTGTAATGCAGTGACATAAAAACTGCTGTAATGCAGTGACATAAAAGGTGAAAAACAAGGAGGTGTTAGTGTTGCCAAATTTCCCAATACCTATTCAAGTTGTGTTGACTAAAAGCAATCCAGGGTGAAACGAAAAAGTGAGCTCCTTTCTCTGGTTATGATGCCGAAATCTATATGCTACAAAAAAATAAAATAAAAGACAAATTTTAGTTACAAAATTGATTATAGCCTAAGGTTACAACATTACTCAATTAAATAAACAATATTGTATATTTTGAAAATGACAAAGTTTAGCTACAAAATTGGTTGTAGCCTAAGGCTATAACTTCCTTTAATAAAATTAACATTATTACATATTTTGAAAATCTAACTACTGAATTACATGTTCTTTATGCTTTTAATACACATGTTAAATTATGTGTTAATCAGATGTTATTTACTATATATCTATAAGCTTATATTTTATATATAATTATAAATTACAAAAACTTGCAATTTAAACAATTTATTGATGATATAGCTATTGATCTTTAATTTTCTAGAAATTTTGCAAGCATGAAAAATATAAGAAGAAAATGTAATCCAATGGTGGATTTGTTAAAATTCTTGAATAAAGTTGTAACCTTAGGCTACAACCAATTTTGTAGCTAAACTGTCATTTTAAAAATCTAACCGTTGAATTGCTTCTTATTTACGCTAATACACATATCAAATTTTGTGTCAATCAGATATTATTTACTATATGATCTATAAGTTTATATATTATCAATAATTTTAAACTACAAAAACTTGCAATTTAAATAATTTATTGATGACATAGCTTTTGATTTTTAACTTTCTAGAAATTTTGCAAACGTGAAGAATATAAGAAGAAAATGTAATCTAATGGTGAATTTGTCAAAATGCACTTCAAATAAAAAAATATTGAATAAGGTTGTAGCTTAAGGCTACAACCAATTTTATAGCTAAATTTTGTCCCAAAATCTATTAGCTTGCTATGAGAAAAATTGAACATTTTGATTAGCGAGGAGGCTCGGTTGATGCTTTGCAAAATATTAGTCAAAGAATTTTCAGTTTAGACTTTAGACTCAATCTTTTAGAAGAAAGGATTGGTTTGGGATCATAGGATCTTGTGATTTTATCGATCCCAAGCCATCCTACAAGCAATTCTAAGTTTTATACCATTCTAATTCGATCCTAACCGTTTTGAGGAAGTAGGATAGTTCAATTCAAAATTTTAACAATCTTGGATATGAATGGCTACTGGTATGGTCCAATTCCAATAAAGTAGTTGGTTTTGAATTCTGATGAATATGTTCACCTTTGAGCCAATTTTTTTCTGCCTCTAGCATAATTGGTCATGTCAGATAGGAAGTTCCATATTTCATTTTCTTGCTTGCTATGTAGACTTTGACCAAGTTCGCTGCTTTTGATTAGTATCTTTCTTTCTTTCTTTCTTTTTTTTTTTTTTTAATTTATTATTATTATTTTTTACATTGAATACGTGTAAACTGATTCACGTTAGATTCAAATTAGATATTAAGTTGGGTTTGACACATCAAACTTGTTTAATTGAATGTCAATTTTACCAATTTATCCATAATTTTTAATTATATTTTAATTATTGATGACTTTTTTGGTATCTAGTTATATATTTATATACACTAGTAAGTTGTTCGTGCTATGCACGGATAATACTGTAATGTTTTATATAAGATGGTTTTGGAAAATCTTGTACATATATCATAGTATAATTGTCATAAAACTTTGTTAGTAATGAGTTCATCATAAGAAGTAACTATTATAAATTGTACACATTTCAAGCTACAAAATGATGAAATAAAGTTGAAAAAAATAAACCCTTAATGAACCAAACGTTAAAATCCTCTATCCATACGTTATTGAAATTCATAGAAAAGAAAGCACACAACATATAGATCATTATACAGTCACCATTAAACCAAAACTATAAAATAATAATAATAAAAAATAATAAAAATAAACCGTTTAACCAAAACTCAATTTACTATAGGGAAAAAGTCAGTTTGTATTTCTTTATTGAAATATCAAGAGACTCACTCGAGAAAGAAGCTTGGAGTCTAAAGAATGCTGATTGAATAGTTGTGTTGTTTTTATCTACAAATTCAATTGCCATTGACTAAATCCCCTTCAACCAAGATGATACCTGCTTGAACCCTATAATTTGAATTTAAGTTGTACAGTAGGTTTAGTTTTTGTTTATTTTGAAAAGACCGATCTACTCAAGCCATATGCTAAGATTAAACAAACTTGAAAAGGACATTGACAATGAAACTTTTACACTAAAATAAACAAATATCAACTTCTCATTTCTAGACTTTTGGCATCTTTTGGAAATTGATAAATAGAATAACACAACCTATAAAAGGAAATAGCAAAACAAAGAATCTCATAATCTTAACCCTACTAATTGTAAGTGAAGAACTTACTTTTTGAAAGTAGCAAAAGATAGCTTGAACTCACACATATCATGGCCACTTAATGTGCAATGGACAGCCACTACTAGCTACAACAAAAGATTACAAGAGCAATAGGTTTCTTCTATTGGCTAGGTTTTTTAAAAAATTGTGAGCATGGAAACAAAATTTGAGAATAGCAATAGTTTTAGAAATTTAACTATCGAAGGGGTTTTTTTTAGAGAAAGAAAGAGAATGGAGACGTAAATTCGAAGTTGAGAGGGGAAGGCAAAGCGTGAGAGAGAGGTTGGGGATTCAAAGGTTTAGGAAATACTACATTAATAATTATAGTAGAATGTTGATAAGGTACATTATGTGCAAACAAAAAGGCAAAACTTTTTTTTTTTTTTTTTTTTTATACAAGATAGAATTTCTACTTTAGCCTAATCTAAGTGTATATGTGTGTGAAGCTCCCTCTTATAGACTTGAATCCAGGCCATTGCCCCCCACCCTCCCAACACCCCACAATCATTTATACTTGTGGAGTGACCACCGCACCAAGGGTGCGTGGTGGTAACAGAAAGGCAAAACTAAAACATCATTTTGGAGGCAATCTGTGATTAATGCATCTACAGAATTACAAAGGCAGAAACTTTTTTAAATGAAAAAACTTGCCTTACCAAAAAAAAAAAAAAATAATAGAGGAGGGAGACTTTGTTTATGAGATGTAAGTATGTAACTATATCACCATAAAAATAATAATGGTTCCCATAGAATAAAATAAAATAATAATGATCATAGTAAATAAAGGATATGGATTTGTGTAATTGAGGCACCAGAAATGCTAAAAGACTATCTATCTCGATCTCATTAGTTATTAGTCCCTTTAAATAAATAAAAATTGAAACAGCTGGTATACTAAAATACATGAAGAAGAGTGAGAGTCGTGGTGTAAATGTAGGCAATTAATGGGAGAGTTTGATGATTGTAGAGTTTGAGAATTGTTAATAGGTTATCCGTGCTAGCTAGGTAAACATGTAAACTTTACTACATGACCTATTTATTAAATAGGTTATGTCAGGTCATACCGATCCTAATACAATTTTATTAAATGGGTTATGTAAATCGTATCGTGTCAACTTGTTTAATAAACATGTCATGTTAGGATTGAGAGATCGTGACTCGATTAATAAACATGTTGTGTTTGTGTAGATTTATATGGTTGGATACTTATGAGTTAACATGACATGAACATGACATGAGAACACAAATGATCATCCCTAAAATTGAATGTTATTTTCTTTTGATTGTTTAAGGAGCTTGCAGACAAGTGGCTTCAATGCCTTGAGATTTTTTTTTTTTTTTTTTGAGAAACAAACACACCCACAAGGGAGAGGGAAATTGGGTCTAAAATAAAGGCACATCACAAACTTCACTTAAAAGTCATGATAACTGGCTTCTATAATGCTCTCTTATAATATGTCTTGGGATGGGGCTTATAATATATGTATATTGTATAGTGTATACTCATTGTGGTTTTCTTTTGTTTTAAATCTAAAGATTTCTAATAGAGAGAAGAGAGAAAAGCTCCCAAGTACCAGTGTTCTTAGTTAAAGTTTGTTAAGTGTGTAGAGCCATTCGGTCTTTTAGAGAGGGAGAAGAGAGTGACAAAAGGCATCCAATGTTAAAGAAACTAGATGGAAACAACAGAGAAGAAAACAATCTCAATGTAATTTTTTGATGTAGGCATATTTCTTCAAAGTCATGCTCCATAGAAGTTGAACCCAAATGAAACCCATCATTTACAAAGAATAAGACAAAATGCATATCTAGCCTTCACAATGCTAAGTCGGTACATTTGTTGTATCCATTGGAAGCATCACTTGTTTTTCTCCTCAAGAAAATAGAAGGAAGTCTATAGGCAACGAACACTAAGGTCTAAGGGCTTCAGTCTATGATAATTACTAGTGCTAAAGCTATGCCACCATAGCCTAGTGAACATTGATAAAAAATTTTAATTGGCATTTATTGAACAGTCATTTATGCAAAATAAAAAAAGATAAATGTATTCAGTATGTCTTGTGTTATTGGATTATGAGCTATATATAGTTCATGGTTCTGTAAATTTAGTTGTAGCAAGCTTGAAGCCCCCCACTTCGATTGTAAGAATGAACAAGTTGGGGGCAAAAAAAATGTTTTGGTCCCCTGTATAAGTAGAATTAATGTGATATGCTTCCATTTATGCTTCCATTTTTTCCTTGGAAAACCAAACAAGTGGCATGTTGAAACATTCAAACCCAGTACATCATTGTTCAACCGTTCAAACAAAAATAATGGGGCCTCTTCTATCCAAGTTACATAATCTTCAATATTATGTGCACATCTTGCCAAAATGAGTATCTAGTAAAACTAATTTCCCATTGCTGAACATGTTAACATTGCAGATGAAATTTAGCTTCCTTCACAACGTTAGCCCACCAAAACTCATAGTTTCCGTGTTCCTGAAGTTTTGCGATAATCCCCCACTAAAACTTGTCCCCTCTGTATGCCAACATCACTAGCAAACTGAATGGTTTGGACTACAGCGTCAGGTTCTGCCACAAAGCTCTCCATAACTGGTCTTCCTTTTCGGCTCATTGCTGCAACGAGCAATCCTTGTTCATTCCGGATTATGACTCCTGCTCCTGTTCTATGTAAATCCTCAAAAACTGCAGCATCAAAATATTCCTTGTACATAGGTTTATAGAGAGGATTCCAATGCAGTGTGAGATTAATACATTGGCCTGTTACAGCTTGAGTTGTTGAACTACTTGAGTTGCAGACTGCTTGAAATTCCTGCCAAAATTCTATAGCCTCACCTGCTATGACACTTGGCTGTCTTGTAGACTGCTCAAAGACCCACTTATTCCTTGCCTTCCAAATCATCCAGGACAGTATCAGGAATTGCTCCATAGTTTTGTCACAGCCCTCCTCCAATACAGGCCAAAATATTCTAACAAAGTCTAGGAATTCATGCTCTAATTACCTCTTTTCTGCAGCACCAAATTCTTTGTGCCTCTTCACAATTCCATAATACATGCATCATGTAATCCTCATTTAATTTGCAGCTTGGACATCATGACTATGTTAGAACCCTTCTATTCACTAGATTGGCACATGCAGGTAGAATGTTATGACATGCTCTCCATGCAAACATCTTAACTTTATTAGGGACCTTTGCCTTCCAAATTAAGCACCAAACCATCTCCACTGCAATTTTACTGGAGCTTCCAATTCCTATTGAGCACATCCCATCTTGTACATTATATTTATTTTTTCATACCAAACTAGAAATTCAGTAGTCACCCCCGCCCAAAAAAAAAAAAAAAGGAACAAGAAAGATTTGAGTGAGATGTCTAGGAGGAATAAATTTACAAAAAATTATTACCCATTGAGAAATAACAGCATACTGATAGAGAGATTTCCAAGATAATTTTGAAAGAAATACCAATAGGCTATTAATCATAGAAAAAGGAAGAAAGATATAATGCCAATGAGGATGTTGTTTAAATTATAAAAATTCTGAGCCCATCAGGACTTGGTGAATATTAGCTTACTAGCTCGTCACTAACTCATCAGAAAATCTGAAGTAGTAAAGCCCATTTTTTCCCATGTTATGATTTGGAAAAAGAAAAAGCAACTTCACAAGAAGGAAATGTCGTGCAACGATTAATAAATTCGTAAGTTCTATAACCTATTAGAAATTTCAGCAATCCAACCTTTACTTTATGTAATGAAGATAGGAACAATGAAAAGCAAACTCATTAGAACCATTGGTTTATACCCATAACATTATCAGGGACTATAATACCTAGTACCACAACAATAATAAAAATCTATACCAACTAACAAGATTTTCATGTTTGTTAAGGATATTTACGGAATCACATATCCTAGATACAAACAAGTGAACAACAATATTCAAATTACAAACCCAACATATATGGTGTGTTGAACTATAAGAGACAATTAAGGGATTCCTAATCAGCTTAAGGGGTTTTCAATCAGCAGTAATAATGGGATTTGGCAGCTATTAATTTTTTTTGTCTAGGTCCATTGTAACAGCATCTATACATTTAGACCAATGTAAAAGTTCTATACATAGAAAATCCAATCCAAATTGGTCCAACCTTGTCATATTCAATCCCGTGACCAAATTGCTGACATTTTTACCAAGCCTTTGGGTAAGGATTCTTTTCATCGTCTTATCAGCAAGCTGGACATTACTCGTGTACACACTCCACCTTGAAGGGGAGTATTCAGCTCAATTAAGGGATTCCCAATCAGCTCAGTTAAGGGGTTTCCAATCAGCTGTAATTATGGGATTTGGTAGCTGTTACTATTCTGTCTAGCTGCAATTATGGGATTAGGCTGTTAATATTTTTGTCTAGGTTCATTGTAACAGCATCTATATATTCAGACCAATGTAAAAGTTCTATACACAGAAAATATAATTCTGACAAATCTTTGTCCTCCAATCTTATTATACATGAACATATTCATTTATTGTTCATTAGAAAAAACTCAATTATTTGTATTTTCCAACCTCACTGTGCAAAGATGAATCAAGTATGGCTCTGTTTTGCAACTCTACTCAACCTTGCCTCCTAGCATTGAATTATCTTTTGAATTTGATTCAAAAACTGTGAAAGATTAAAGAGACACACAAACAGAGAGAGAGAGAGAGAGAGAGAGAGAGAGAGAGAGAGAGGTGTATGTGTCACTTATAGAATGGAATCAGGACTGTAGAATTCTGGAGCTAATTAAGTGCCCTTGATGGACTTCTTGAGTTCCCAATTAAACCAACAGAAGATTCGTCTAGCTTAAGAATGTCAATGGAAGATGATATAAAAAATTGAGCTGCTGTATCAATTACTGCATTTGAAAAAACTAACTACTAAGAATAAACCCCAAAGAGAACTCATGGAAAGAGAACCCATTGAGTTGAATCTTCACAAGTTTTCTTGGGCTCAACATGTTGATTAGGAGCTTTCTCACATTTTCCTTGTTCATTGTTCTCAACTTTTCAATTAGATCTCTCCATCCAACTTCTTTCCCCTACTTTCTTTTAAAAGAAAATTGGAGTAGCACTTGAGCTTTGTTGATAAACAACAGTATATGTAGAAAAGAAAGCATTCTATGAGACAAAGGGTCTGATTACTAAGCCTTAGCAATAGGGAAATATCTTCACAAAGAGTGGAAAACAAATTTTGCTAGAGGATAGGAAATAGCAACCTCATATGTCAGATAATGCATAAAGCTATCAATAAATTTGAGCAGGCTAAGACATAGCAGTGAAGATCTATGACATTGCAATTCCTTTCATGATAAAGGCATGACCTCCTTTCAAAATTATATTGGAACTGAATTAAAAGAGCATGAGGCGTGTTATATGCAAGGAGGTGAGAATACATGATAGGTATTTTTTTCATACTTGATGCACTTGTCACAACTGCATAGAGCTAATAGTCTGTGTTTAGAATGAAATGTAAAGTGAAAAAAAAAAAATCAAATGTTACTTTGTCTTATCTATAGAAAATGGACATTGTACCTAAGAATAAAAACTATAGGCATCTATTTAACACAATTAAAAAATAAAAAGATAAAAAAAAAA
Organism: Quercus lobata; assembly: GCF_001633185.2. Taxonomy (NCBI): domain Eukaryota; kingdom Viridiplantae; phylum Streptophyta; class Magnoliopsida; order Fagales; family Fagaceae; genus Quercus; species Quercus lobata. The sequence goes on along the minus strand of NC_044907.1, from coordinate 73,671,883 downwards.
AAAGAACCTAAAGGATGGAGCTTGTTCTAATAAAGGACAAGAAGGATTCATCTTCTGAATCATAGAACGAGAAAAAAAAAATCAGTTATTACAATAAGCCAAAAGTCATGGTTAATAGGAATTGAGTTCCCATTTACTACCAGCCATTTAGCTTCTATGAGAACAGATAATCCCCTTTTTTTTGGATAAATAATCATTTTCATTAAAAATCAAGAAAATTGCTTCCCCAGTACACAGGCTTGTCTCAAGTACAATTTTCTTTTCACTTCTTATTTAACATGAAATCTTCCTATAAGGTAGTGTGAATCTACACCCAAACTCTGCTTCAAGATGTGGTAGTAATATGTTTCTGATTTCCATGGGTCGGTAAGTAGTCAATCAAAGTTATAATTACAAGGTTCGATGAATGATATATATATATATATATATATATTTATATATATATATATATATAAAAACAGTTTTTAAAAGCTTTTTTATCATTTAATATGTAATGAAAAGTTTTTATGAAGTGAATTTGGGCTAACAGTTTTTAAAAGCCTTTTTTGTCTTTTAATATGTAATGAAAAGTTTTTTATAAAGTGAATTTGGGCTTTTGGAGTAAGTGAATGACCTGCGTAGTTTAAAACCAGAATTGGGGTGTACCTTGTGACATATTGTTTTCAAGGTTTTGAGAAGACCTTAATAACAAATGAATTTCTCTCAGGCATGTTTAGTCAACTTTATTGTTTGTGAACTCCCTCGAACTAGTTTGAATGATGTTAAGAAAGATTCTTAGTCCACAACTCCTCAACACCCCCTGCCCCACAAACCCCAGCGAAAAAAAAAAAAAAAATGGTGAAACAAAAAGCTTTAAAGAATTACTTTTCACCTATTAAAATCAATTCTTAAAATACACCCACATCCAGTTTATAAGGGAAAAAAATTAAGATTAATCCTAATCTGAATACAATATCGAATGAGTCCTAAACCCAAATTGTTTATCTACATGGTCATGAAGCTTCCCCTTTCTCTAGTATGAGATTCAAGGAGAGTGGTTGTGGTATTGGGGTATTTATGCAAGAATACTACACATTATTTGAATCTTGAAAAAAAATATTATTGTCAAGATAATCAATCTTTTTTTTTCCCATCACTGAATAAGCGTATTTGGACAAGTACTAGTAGTTTTCTTACAATCAATCTTTGTTTCTCTAAGTTTTGAAGAATGTTTACGTCCATGTATTTTTGGTGGCTTGAGAAGTTATGCAACATTTAGTGCCAACCTAAATCACAGATAAAGTTCATTACAAAAACCTTGGCTACAGCCTATAGGTAAATTGGAACTTTTGCATTGGATTACAGAAGGTATAATTCTTTCCCTCGTCAAATATGCTGTGTATGCAGATAGTTTAATTGAGGTGAGTTCTTAAATGGACAAATGTCTATGGATATTATATACCTAAGCACATTCATTTAGAGAGCCCATCTTCAGTTCACAGTATGCCATGAAGTTTGAGATGCTTAGCTCATAACCTTTTGTAGAATTCAGAAGCAAGTTAAACTATTAAATGCTGATTTTCATTTTCCACCTATCCTTTCTACATGCAAAAGACTGACTTGAAATTGGAGCTTCTCTCTTAATGCTTGTCTTGTATTCCATTGACAATAGTGTGACTCAGAACTACTTTAGAAGTTTATTTTGAGCTTTACGAAATTGGCTAAAAAACTTGGACAGAGGTCCTAAAGAATAGAAAGATCAATTCCAAAAACTTAAGGAATAAAGCAGTAATATCAGCAACTACAGTTGCTATCCCAACAATAATGAAGTTGTGGCCCAACCATCCTCACTATAATTCAAATATTCCTAAGTAACAGAAAAAGAACAAAAAATAATAAAGACCTATGCTTTTAGATTATATTATTGAAAAATAGCTCTTCATCCAATCAACAAACTATATCGTTTCAGAGATCCTAACCAAAGGCATTAAAATGTCAAGCCATTTTAACTTTTGGACAACATGTCCTACTTTTAAATGGTCAGCTAACCTAGTAAACTATCATAGACTAGTAAGGTGCAATGTTGCAGTGCGAATCATTCGTGATTCTCATCTCAAACAATTTTGTACACAGCCAAACAAATGTAGTGTAGCTTTTAAAAGTCAAAATGATAACACATTTTTCTAAAAAATTCAAGATTTTGTGTTTGGTACACATCAATTTCTAAAATAAGAAACCATTTGATTAAAAAAGAATGACTGGAAATAGGAAATTAACTGTTGCAAGATTGCTCCTGACTATAGTGAGTACTCATGCTTGATAAGGTAAGTAGAAAATATGAATCTTAAGTAGACCAATCCGATCAATAAAATATACATATGAAAACCTACTGTCCAATATTGAAAACTAGATTGACCTCCCATCCAAGGTGGAGGAAATTTTGGGCCTCCAACACCAACTATCACAATTAACTGCATTAGAAAAATAAAAATCAATTAACACATAATAAATACTTGAGTAATTGAAAAGTCTATGTTAATAATCCAACTATGGATGAGCCTCTTAATTTTGAGAGAGAGAGAGAGAGGGAGGGAGAAGAGAGTGACAAAAGGCATCAAATGATAAAGAAACTAGATAGAAAAAATAAAGGAGTAAACAATCTCAATGTAATTTTTTGATTGAGGCCTGTTTCTTCAAAGTTCAATCAAAATGTCATTTTTTTTCTTTGATGGTGGAAAGAAATTGAATTTGGAATCATAATTTACAAAGTCATGTTCCATTCAAGTTGAACCCAAATGAAACCCATCATTTACAAAGGTTAAGACAAAACGCATATCTAGCCTGCCCAAGGCTAAGTCAGATCCATTGGAATCCTCACTTGTTTTTCTCCTCATGAAAGCAGATGGAAATCTCCAGGCAGGCTGGCACTAAGGTCTAAGGGCCTCAGTTTATGATAATTACTAGTGCTAAAGGTATTCCACCATAGCCTAGTAAACATTGATAAAAAAAAAAAAATTAACTAGCATTTATTGAACAATCATTTATGCATAAATAAAAAAAAACACATTCATACAAAGTAGTATAGTCCCACAAGCTAACATAGAATTGTCTAAAATTATCAATAACAAAAAAATGAATTGTATAAACTGATTAAGTAAATTAATGAGTATTACTGGCAGGGTTAATATTCACATGCAAAATTAACATTACACACGCTTGATATTTTAAACTACTCATTGGTTATGATATGAACAATTTTTTTTTTTTTTTGAGGAATCAATCAATTTTATTAAATACAAACTAGAGTACATAGAGCCCTAAAGGGAACTACACCAGACGGAGGAACCCTTTGTAAGCATAGAAAATACAAGCACAACAGTGTCACCTCAACTCAAGCCAATAGACTAAGTCCGCCTATCCTTTAAAAAAATAATAATAATAAACCTACATAGCAAATGGAAACACAACAAAGGGATGATCCTTGTGAACAACTCAACAGTTATGACTACATCAAGACACCAGAATGCACCATTTTGTAGAAGACTAGAAACAACAGCCATTATCATATCCATATTATGTCTTCTTGAATAGCATACAAGGATTCAAGCCCCATTTGCTGCATACTATCCATGACATCTAAATTACACCAAAGAAATTGAATAAGAAGTTAAATCCATAAGATATCCAAGATACACAACTATAATTCAAAGGGACAGAAAAAAATTCAAATTTGGTAATAATAATAGACACTTTTATGTTTTCAAGTATAGAGATTCATTCTAAAGTCTCAAAAATAAGAACATCACATACCATAGAAACAGTTATCTTCTTCCATCACGTTTGTGGGCGTTCTTCTTCAATCTTCTGAGCATGATATGCTGCTCTAATTTGACCATCCTCACAAGGCACTTTGGTCTTCCAATTTTAAACATAAAAAATCCCATTAACATTCCGAATATTGTTCCACATGCATAACCTATGGATACAGCTTGCCAACCAAACCCATTTTCATGCTCTAAATTTTCATCTTGTTGCAAGGTTGATGGTGGTGGTTGCTTTGCCTCGTGGTTATCGCATGTTCTTGACAATGGAAACCCACACAATCCCAAATTTTCGGTGTACGAATCATTGTTGAATGTATTGAATTGAGTTCCTGAAGGTATGTGTCCTGTGAGTTGGTTATGTGATAGCTTTAAGACTTCAAGCCACGTTAGATCTGCCAATTGACTAGAAATCTCCCCATCGAGTTTGTTGAAAGAGAGGTCTAACCATTCAAGATTGGTCAAATTTCCAATTGATGGTGGAATATGACCTATAAGGTTATTGTGAGAAAAGTTGAGCCCCTTGAGTGATTTAAGCCTTCCAATTCTCTTTGGCATCTCTCCTTTAAAACTATTGTTTGAAAAATCAATGCTTGTTAAGATAGTTAGGACTCTCTCCATCTCAATATACTGCCCTTTCATCATGATATTCAATGAATCTTGATAATAACTATCTCCCATATATGGCCTTGCAACTCCACTTTCATCCACATTCATCATGGCTTTCAAATATTCAAAATATGTTATTGGCAAAGGACCATTAAACTGATTGTTAGAGATGTCTATGATTCGCAAATTTGGGAAAGGAAATTTGGTTTTAGGATTGCCTATACGACCTTGAAATCTGTTTGATCTTATGACAAGAACTTGCAATTTCTGAAGACTTCCCAACCAGTAAGGAAAGGCTCCATTTATCTTATTGTTTCCAAGATCTAGAACTTCCAAGTCTGTACAATTGACCAAAGATTGCGGCAATGGCCCTTCCAATTGATTGCCATTAAGGTTAATATTCCTAAAATTATTTCCTTTGGCAAATATTGCAGGAATGGTACCATGAAGGCCATTCATTCGCAAATCCAACACCGAGAGGGCAGTAGAGTTTACCAAACACTTAGGAATCATTCCGCTTAAGTTGTTATGAGACAAGTCTAGAACTCGAAGGTAAATTGCATCGCAAATAAAAGAAGGGATTTCTCCAGTGAATTTGTTCTTGGAGAAAAACATAAAGTGCAGACTTGTAAAATTTAGAGTGGGGAATGGCCCTTGAAGCAAGTTGCCACGAAGATCAAGTAAAACCAGTGAAGACAACTGAGAGATTTCAAACGGGGTTTGGCCAGAAAATACGGAAAAAGAAAGGTTGAGATGAGTCAAACTCTTAAAGTTGCCAATCTCAGAAGGAATTCGGGAGAGATTGAAGTTATTGTCAGCGAGGTTCAACCTCCTGAGATTGGGCAGAAAAAACAGGGTACTGTTGGAATGAAAGTGGCCAAAAAGCCAGCTGGAAGTAAGGTCCAGGCCAACCACATGGCTTGTGTTTTTGTCACACTCGACCCCATCCCAACTGCAACAGTGCTTATCCTCCTGCCAACTGGCTGTTTTAGGATAAGAAGGATCATAGCCAGAAGCAGATTTGTCAAGAGAAAAAGACTTACTAAAATGGAGTAGAGCAGAGCATGGTGGCATTGAAGACAAGGAAGAAGAGAGAGACGATGGAAAGGGAAGTTGAGAATGCAAGATCAAACTGAACAAAAAGAAGACTTGATACTTCCAAGTTGAATGCCCCATTTGATACCCAAATTCAACAAAAACAAAACTCTGAAAATGGAGTAGTATTTTTGATGATGTTATAAGGAGGGTATGGGATGGAATGAATATTATATAAAGATGCTGCCAAGTCAACAGAAGTCATCCACCTTTCTTTTATTTAAAAAACAAAAAGTTAATTTCACGTCACGTGTGAGGGGACGTGAAATTGTACAGCATGTACATATTCTCATACTTTAAACTTTCTAGGAACCTCTGTATATGTCATCAGATTAATTATAATATTTTAATAATTGGTAATTGAGTCTAGAAACTGACAATTAATTTGAAATATTAGGACCACAAAATTGCATTAGATTGCTTTTCTTTTAAGAAAATAATTCTTTTAAAAATCTTTGGAGCACTAAGGTCCTGTTGGGAAATGAGTTTTAGCAATTTTTTTCACATTTTAAATAATATTATACATATTTTCACACACTTTTTTGTCTACACGTATATTAAAAATACTCGAACAATATAACTTAAACTCCTCTCTCAAACACCTCCTAAATATTCCATTTGAAATTGAAGTGGTTTTATATCTAGCTGAGTAAATATTATTATTATGTACTAAAATTAAGAATTAAAATGGACAAGTCACTGGTGGAGTCAAAAATATAGTTTTGAGAGGTTATATATAATTTTTTTTGGTGTAAAATTTAAAATAATAATGTATAATATTCTCATTTGTTAATAAATAAATGGTATTTTCAAGAATCATTAGTTGGCGAAAGTCTGATAAAGATGTGGAGGTCACCATCAATTCTTGTTAGAAAATTGATAAAAATTAAAGTGGTCTAAGCGTGTAAATTGGTGGAAGGTAGGAAGTTTGTGTTCACACTTAAAAGTTTGATTTTATTGACTTGTACAGTTTTATTGACTTGGATAGTTTTTTCTCCGCAAGGACATGGAATGACGTGGTATTTTGAATTCTAGGTGCTGGTTAAAATTTTCTTTTATTGACTTCTACAGTTTTATTGACTTGTACAGTTTTTTCTCCGCAAGGACATGGAATGACGTGGTATTTTGAATTCTAGGTGCTGGTTAAAATTTTCTTTCAAATGAAAATGATCGAACCCTTTGAAAATTTCCAACAATTCGATAGATGGAGGAGACAAATATCTATATGATAATCATGGTGGATCTTTTGCATCTAACAATTGTGGGGGAACTGCCACTGACATTTTATTAGGTCACTTTTTCTTTCAGTGCAATATAGACGATCTAGATTGGTCCAAAGTGTATTTTTTTATATAGTTGTTTTTTTTTTTAAAATATAGAAATAACGTGGTCTTTACTCTTTTACCTTTTGAATGTACGCCATTTTTCCATTTTTGTATTCGAAGTGCATGTCCTTTAAATTATTTGATTAATCTAATAAAGATTGTCTAAAAGCATTGTACATATTATTCAAAAAAATAAAAAATACAGTATCAAGTAGATCACTAACAATGACGCTGAGAAAATAAGCTCACTTTAGCTTGGAGGAGTAGAATCAAGACAAAACAAATAAACTTTTTTATACAGGAATATCATTTAAATATTATTTGTTTTTTAATATTTTATTTTTTATACAAAAGGTAAGATTTCTTACTTAGATACACGAATACTAAGAAAAGGAAGGAAGAATAAAATTTAGGACAATTGTCTAAAATTTCAAGTGAGCTTAAACGTGTAATTGCGTTCAAACTTTAGACTATAAAGTTTTCACAAACTTTTTTTTCCCCTTATCTATAAAGTCTTTACCATTTGTAAGTGCGAGCCTTTTTTTAATTGTTAGATTAGTTAATGATACTTGTCTCCTTTATTGGCAGTGAAGGCTGCAATCTATGCGCAGATGGTTGTGATTTTTAATTATCTGATTGAGGAGATGAGAAAGAAAGAAAAGATGAGTTGAAATGTGAATGGCTTTTATGTGGTGTGTACTTGAAGGGTGAAGGCATATGAAAATGACAAACTTCAGTTACAAGCTCCTTCTAAAAAATTAACATGATTATATATTTTGAAATTAAATTTAACCATTGGATTGTATATTCATTTTGTTCTTAACATGCATGTCAAATTTCATTCAAATCGGATATTATTTACCATTCGAATCCATAAACTTATTTTTTGTACATAATTTAAGACTATACAAACTTGTAATTTAAATATTTGATTGACGACATAGCTATTAATCTTTGGTTTTAATTCTTAAAATTTTATAATGCATAAAAGAAATAATAAGAAAATACAATCTAATCTTGAATCTGTCAAAATTCACATTTAAAAAAAATAGGTAAAACAATATTTTGATCCTTAGACTTTACCAAAAGTTATTTATAATAGGAAATTGGAAAAGGAAGTGAGAAAAATTTTGCAGAAACCAAATATTGAGGGTTTGGCCAACAAAACCGAAAAATCACCTTGAAAAAAAGCCTTTAAAGTGAAAAAAACAGCCTTATAGTTTATTATACACACTATTACACAACGAGAGTAGTGTTTATTACACACACTATTACACACTCATTTTTTCAATTAAAATCATGAATCGAAGACATGATTATGCACACTTTCCATGAACTCCTTAGATTAAAAATATCATTCATCAATTCCAATTGTAGTGAAGTGGGGATAATTCATAATAGACTAGCTAATAACTGAAATTTACACATAATTCCCGACTTTTTCACAATATTTTGAAATTTGAGACTAGCTATACCTATGCTATCAGCAACTAATTAAAAATGTAACAGAGCACATGGAGGACCTTGAAGCTACAAGTACCAGCAAAGTCATCTCCATTTCAACCTCCTGCTCTATGAAAGTGAGGATCGCATATGCATAAGTTCATGCCCACTGAAGTTTGAATTTTTAGAATTGGTGCTAACTTCTAATGGACTTAAACACCAAAATCCTAACACATATTATGCGAAAATTATCTGAGTTTTCTTTTTGAAAATTATGATTATTTTTCATTAGTTATAATGCTTCATTAAAAATTATATATATTTGTGGGGATCGGCCTAGGATAATAGGTTGACTGGGCCCTGGGCCCGTCCAAGGACCAGTTCGTCCAAGGAGACATCATGGCCCAGAATCCTTATCTTGGCTCACTGGGGTAAAGAGAATGTGTCCAAGGACGAATTCCTCCTCAGACACTGCAAAATCCAGATCGAAGGTGCGTCCCAGCCACTGTAGTCCATTCCCTGAATACGCAAAAAGGAAGGAGACTCAAAATATCTCAGTAAAGGCTGCCACCACCACATTAAATGTATCACAACTGCTCTCCTGGCCGCATTAATGAAGAGAATACCCCTGAACAGTGCTACTTTGGCCACTGCAACTCACAAAAAATTGATAAGGGTGTCTGATGGGACATGTGCTCAAGTGAGGGTTTGGATGATCAACAAGTGTAAAACCCAGATGATAGGAGAGGGCCTATATAATATGTAAAAGTCCCCCAAGAGAGGGGAACGGGAGATGGAGAAAAAGAGGGGAGAGAACACTGTAGAGAAACTTTATTTGCATGGATCTGTACCCATTAATCAAGTTTGAGACCTAATCATTGAAGAAGGATCTCTTTTCACTGCTATCTCCTTTTGTTCTTGTTTCTGTATCCCTTGAGCCTATGCAACAAACCGTTTAAGCTAACTGAAACCCAGTTCTTCAACCCATACTCTACAAAAATTCATTGTCTGGGACCTTTTGGGCCAAGACCTAACTAACGAGGATCGGGTCAACTAAAACCGTGTCCCTACAATATTTTTTTCAATGATAAATACTCCTACATTCACACACATTTGAAATTGTGACCTCATTTCTAGCAATGGATTGAGGTTCAATTTGGTCTAGAATCCATTGGTTTCTTTTTTGACAGTACACTTTAGGCTCAGATCATCTAGTAATACTAATTCAACTAAAATCTACAAGCATTCTTGAGTATGACTAATTATAAGTTTGATCTTCATCTGTCTATAAAGTTATGTGTTGCTTAAGATATGAAGTATAGAAAAGACTTATATTATGTGTAACGCAGATCTCTGTCCAGTACTAGCTACCTATATTTTACACGTCCACTTACTTGTACAACTGAATGCTTTTTTCTACAGTAACTTTGGAAACATTTTTTTACCATGAAAAGACCGATTTCAGCAACAAATGAAATGATTAATTTCTTCCATCAATTATGCTTTTTCTTTGTATTAATTCCTATTCAAATTAGGTTGGTACCTAATCCTGAAATCCTATGAATCAACTTCCAAAGATGCAGATGAAACAATGCAACTAAAGAAAGTAATTTAATTTTAGGTCTCTAACTTTACTTTTGTTCAATTTTATTAGTGTTCATTAGAAAACTTCCATAAAATGTCTCAAAATGATGTGGTTTTGCTTTTCTATAGATTTTTATAGTAAAAAATATATATAATTTAATAAAAAAATACTTTTGATAAAAAAAATTATAGAATAGAAATTATTTTCTGAGTTAAAAAAGGATTAAATGAAAAAGAATAGAGAGAAGTTATCTCAGAAATTATTTTCTCAATAACCAAAAATAAAAATGAAAAGAACAACTCTGTCAATCCAAATCATACCAAAATCTATTCAACTGAATAAATCTAAACCAAAACCAAAATGTTACTTGCAAATCTTCAAGTAACCCATTTCATAGTAAAAATAGCATCCCCAAGCTAAAAATTATTGTTGCCACCAAGTAGAGATCCCACTAATTCATATGTGTTAAGTGCAAAATTCATAGATGGATCAATTTGGAAGGTAATATAATCTCCCAGTCCATGATCTCTTTTCATTAAGATGTATCATCCTTCAATTCCAACCATAGCAGAGAGATCATCCGTAACAATAAGCTCATACATGTCAGGGGAACAAACTAATAACTGAAATCCACATATAATTCCAACTATTTTTACTAGATGTGAAAATGAAACTCAAAAATAACTAGTCTATTAGCATCCAACAACATTCAAAAGGGAATCAAAAGCTTAAAGGACCTTGAACCTGATTTTACTTGAGTCTCGACACATAATTTGTGTTTGCGACTTGGCTAATAATAACTAAAAAAACAAAATGCACACTTTTAATAGGTTGCACATGATATAGGCCACAAGATACATTTCACATTATAGCTGTGACAAAATTTTTGTAAGTGATGTATGCCAAATATGGGTAACTCGTAGTGTCCAAATGTGGGATTTTAGATGAAACAAATCAAAGGGGTGAGCAAAGAAAATTTCATTGGAAAAAATGAGGAACTCTTCGTCAACCTTAGGAGTGTCGTGGTATGGGCTTTAAAGATTTGGTGAAATTTAGTGAGGCGATGCTTGCGAAACAGGTTTAATATCTCTTGACCGACCATAATTCTCTATTTTATAGAGTTTTTCAAGCAAATACTTCCCTAGAAGTAAATTATTTGATGCCAAGATATCTTCGGGTTCCTACACTTGGCAAAGTATTCTTAAATCTAGGAAAGTTATCTCAGTGGGGATGATGTGGAGAATTGGTGTTGGTATAGAATTCGGATTTATGAGGATAAATGGTTATCCGGTGAAAAGCTTTGTAAAATAATATCATGTGTTCGGAATTTTGTGCTCCTATCACATGTTCAGTTAAACAATCTAGTATTAGAGCTTCCGCAATTTCAACATATCTCCCCTAAATCCCCCTTTCCCTCCCCTCCCCTCCTCCCAACCCCCCAAATAAGAATCTGAGTTGTGAACGATACAATATCGAGGTGGTATTGATTACGAGAACAAGATATTATCGTTGTAATATGCAGTGATGGAGGCCAGTAACTTAAAAATGTTTTTTTGACTCTATATTGAATCAACCTACAGTTTACTTTTCCCAGTTAGGAACATGAATATCTATGAGATAATAATTCCTATAGCTTGAAGAAGCTATCAAGTCATTGACTCACTCTTGAATATTATAGTCAAACAGAACTAGAGAATATCATCCTACAATAAAAAAAAAAAAAAAAAAAAAAAAAAAAAAAAAAAAAAAAAAAAAAAAGAAAAAAGATCATGTGAACAGAAAGGACTCAAAGTGCAAAAATTCATGTGCGTTTGTTTAACAACATAATATTTTACCTGAATTGATCAGGAACCGAAACATTGTTTATATCAGATGTGAACCTCACTTAACTTTTTTGCCATGTTTGAAAGAATGCCTAAACAAAGTTTCTTCAACTATAACCAGTTGCCCCTAGTCTTTCAGTCACATGCACTACACAATTAATACCCACATCCAAAAAATTAATACACAACTTGGTAGATACATATCATATGTGTCACCAAAAAAAATTACCTCTTAAAATTTTTTTTTTTTTTTTTGTTACAATTCTGAAGTGGCCAATTGAGTGTGGCTACCTATGGTTTTTACATAAACTCATTATTTTTTCTTCAAATAATCATAATCTACCACATTAGATTAGTAACAAAAAAAATTGTGGTCCTAAATTTTCTTTGCTAGCAATTACTTCGGTGTCTTAGTTGGACTTTGAACTACTAGAACTCCTTTAAGTTCAATCACATATGGGCCCTCCTGACTTTGAACTACTAGAACTCCTTTCAGTTCAATCACATATGGGCCCTCATAGGAGGAAGAACTCCTTTAAGTTTAAAGTTTATTCAATTAAAGATCTTCCTTTAGAAAATTGCCATTAAGTCTTGCTTTTCTATAGATTTTCACTTAACGGCAATTACATGACGCAGACAGACACTAAAGCAATACCTTAAATTGAATAAATTTGAAACTTCAAGGACTTTCAAAATTAAATTTAGAGATCTGAAATGAATTTTGGTCAAACTTATTAAAAGCAATGCTATATATTCACTATTCACGGTGTTCTAAATGGCAGGGACCAGTATTAGTAAGGTCCAAAAATTAGAATGAATAAATAATCACTAAGTTCAGGAAAAGCAACTTGCATGTATATATATAATTACAATTAGATAAACAAAGGATAAAGCAAAATCTAAACAATATGATAATTAAATTATTTTGGAACATGATAATAAGTGCTGGGTATGAAGCATTGACAAAAAAATATATTAAGTAAAAAGTTCAATTACAAGGAAGACTAAGAATAGAAGCACTCACAAGAATTCGTACTACTACATCAAATCCTAAGGGATTATAAACTAAAACAATAACAACCTACAGAGAAGATGAGAATGTACAAGACATTAGATCGAGTTCTAATGTTTAATTCATGGGAAAGAAGACAGTTCAAATTAAAATAAAATCATACTCTTTTTTTGAATGAAAATATAGAAAATAAAATGATACTCCTACCAAGCTTTTCCCATCCAACAATACAGCTTGTGATGGAGAACAGTAACCTATAAATGCTTTTCTTTACTCTAAGAATTAACCTTCAATTTACTCTTCCCACTTATTGAGTATAACGAATGTGATGTGAATATCTAGATAATAATTCCATCAGCTAAACATTTTTTTTTTGGAAAGAATCAGTCATCTCAATAGCAAAGAATAGGATACAAACACCGATACAACACTTAATAGCTGGTTGCACTAAACAAAGTACAACACCTGCAAAAATGTAGAGCTGCAGTACATCAAAGCCTAAAACACCAAATGCTAAATGTAGCTAAACAAAACCCATCCTTAACCTAAAGTCAGACTATGCATCTAATTTACAAAACACAACTCTAAATCCCCACCTTGCAACACACTATCAAACAAGATCAAACACCCTTACAAACTAGGGAAACATTCATCCTCCATTTACAGTACAACACAGCACACGATTCAAAATTTAAATATTGAAAATCCTTAACATCTTTCATTATGACTAATAATAAACTGGTCTTCAGTATATAGTCTCTTAAGCTAATTTACAAAGTACAACTCTTAAGCTCTTTCCTTTTAGGTGAATTACACTCCAATCAACTAAATCCAGCCAGTTGAATTTGGGGTCAGAGATTGTCCATTTCCTTTAATTAAGTAAAAGAGCACAAAAAAAAGAGATGATTTCTGTCCTCAATACAGGACCTTCCACAAATCCAACTTCAGCTTAACATTGATTACAGAGGCTACAAAGTTATTGAGTCGCTCTTGAACATTATAGTGAAACAAAACAGGAGAACGTAATATAATATCATCCTTTAATAAATAAATAATAAATAATAAAAAAAATCATGTGAATAGGACTTTAACTAGCAAGTCTCCCTTCAAATATCATTTGTATATAAAGTTCTTACTCTTCTTTCTAGTGGCCCCTGCTACTTCACCAAGCCCTCAATCTCTTGTGGTATAGTTTGCACCCAGTGTTATGTTTACGCACTTTGAGCAAAGCTCCACCATTATTAAGACATCAACCCTAAGACTAAGCAAGACCCAATACGCCAATTTCATGAATTAACCAACCAGCATCCCAAACAGAATTGTAAACCCTGGCCTTATCATTAATAAGCCACTACCCACCCTCAAATTAATGACTCACCCTACCATTCAAGATCGACCAAGATCCACTGCCAATTGTATGACCCAACCAAATTGTAAACCCCCAATCACCCAAAAAAAACTTCACACCACACTGATTGCGAACCTAAAATAGATGAAGTTCAACATCAATCTTCTATGTATATACCCTCAGCAAGTACAAAGGTGAGTTTGTTTCACAACAGATTTCTTGACCTGAATTCCCAAGAGAAGGACAAACTAATTAAACACCTCAAATAATATCAGATTCTGTACAGCTTCCTTTCATATATGCTAGCTCTATTGACAGCAAGCAACAATAAAAATGGAGTCTTCAATGAACATCAAATATCCCTTCCCAACAAAAATTAAAATACATAAAAATAACTTGTTGATAAAGAATCTTCTATGAACTACAGACATCAGTAGAATATAAAATCAGTAAAAACTTGTTAGCAGCAAGATTTTATTACAATATTCTTACAGTCTACAGGCTATGAATTACTGGCATCGGTTGTGAACCACTAGTCAACAACTACTAAATACATTCATTTCAAGAAAAACAATTACTGTGACACAAATTAAACCAATAATCATCACAACACCCCAAATGAAATTACCTCTATTTGTAACAACAGGATCTGGGTAGTAACCTCAACATCTAATCAAAACACAACCCAAATCAGTACAAATATCCCAAAAGTCAAATATGGGTTTAAAAAATTGTATAAGAAGCAAAAGGAGAAACTAACCAGATGGGTTAAGATTTCTCACTGAAGTGGAGCTCTTGAGATTGAAAATCCGAGTTTGAATGTGATTTTCAAACAAGGGGTTAATTCGTCCCACCATGTTCATCAAAACAATGCCGAAAATCGCCAGCACTTCAAGTGGGTACCTAACCATCCTGGTGTACAAGTCGGAATCATAATCAAACACGTCGCGTGCATTGACTCTTTTGATCGCAATCTCATACTTCCCTTCCTTGACCAACCCATCTTCCGACTGAGACGCCGTGGAACTGTCCCGGAAATGCTTCAAAAACCGATAAATCGCCCCAAACAAACGTCGGCCGAGCATCATCGGCGTCGTAGCCCTCACCAGTGATCTCGGTTAGTTTCAAGTCCAGTGATCTTTTGAGCACTCATTATCGACACAACAACAAGATTCATCATCAGATCAGTGCTGGTGCAGAAGCTATATATGGAGTTGCCACCTGGTGTCAAGTTTAGGCCTAATGACGCAGAAATTGTTCTTTACTATCTTCTCAACAAGGTCCAAGGGAACCCAATCTTCGAGGATTCAATGAATATTATCGTCGATTGTGATGTTTTTGGGGATCCTAGCACGTGGATGAAGAGTTTTCAAGAAACCCATATGGACCATCTCTATTTTTACACCAAACTGAAGAAGAAAAATAAGCACATTGAGAGATCTACCCATTCTGCAACTAGGAGAAGTCAAAAGGACGAAGAGCTTTATGATGATAGCAAAACAATACACTATGGGTCTAAGCCAAGTTTCAGTTTTGTCGCTAAGAATGGCATACCGTCTTGACACAGAGTTTGCATGCGCGACTAATCATGTAAGTTTTATTTTCCTTGATTTTCTATATTTAAAATTCATATTGCTCTGTTTCTTGATTTTATTTGAAATATTGTTTGGTGCTCAAACTTGATTGCTACATTATTTTGTATGTGTGTCCAAGTTAATAAATTTAGGCTAGCAATTTGATTTTCGGCTCATTTACTCAAATGGGTATACCTTATTTTATTGATTTATTTCTTAGATTTCAGTCACTGAATTTATGTTACTGCACGTGTTGTTCAGGATTTGACCAGTTTTGTCAAGTGGCCATTTCGAATTTAGGGGTTTAATGTTTGTTTGGACTGCATGTATATATGGAACTCCATGGTTCTACTTGCTGTTTGTAAATTCAGAATTCTAGAGGTTGTGGATTTTAGTTATAGTGATCCAATTTGTGATCTGGGACTGTTGAAAACAGTGTGTGATATTTCTTGTTACTCTATAGCCGATTAGTTCCCATTTTATTTGGTTGCTATAATTAATGGTGACCCAGTTTTGGTTTTCTAATGATGCTTGTTTAATATTGTTGCATATACATACTGTTCAAATTAAGTTATTGGGTAAGATTTATAAATACGCATGTGTGTGTGAGAACGTTTATGATTTATTTTGCTGCATGTATATGTTAGAATATCTAGCAAAATGCCCCAGGAGGGGTGGCCCAGCGGTGTGGGATCTCGCGTGCATGCTCATGGTCCCTTGTTCGAGTCGTGACGGGTATCATGTGGAGAGGATTTTCATGGTATGCATTGTACCCCCACACTCTGGCTCTTTTGGGGTGTTAGGATGAGGTCTGTGACGTCCCGATCACAGTAATAGGGGCATGCCCTAGGAGGTAAGTCACATATGGTCGCCCCCGCCCTCCCTTTCAATTATCAAAAAAAAATCTAGCAAAGAATGCACCTGAGAATAGATGAGTGTGAACATTTTTATCTGAATGATGCTTAATTGCTTAATGTTGCATATTGTCCAAAGTTATCTGATTATATTTATTATAGAATAAACAAACAAGGATTTTTTTCTCCATGCACAAGTTTCCTAATTTACTTGTTTAATAAATTAAAAAAAAAAAAAGCCACAATACAAATATTTCAATATGGTTTAAACTTCTCCCTAAATGTTTTTATTGTTGTTGTTATTGCAGGATAATTATGTCATTTGCTGCATTTCAAAGAAGGAGAATATCTAGAAGACCAATATCTAAGACCTCGTTGGGCAAGAGATAGAGCATCTCCAATCTAGATTTTTTTTTTTTTAACAGAAAGTAAAAAAAAAAAAACAAAAAAACACTAATTTCACAGTATTTCATTTTCATTATTTCTTAATTATTAATCGTGGTGTTAATATCTTATTCTGATGTATTTGTTCCTATTTGACCTTTGCTTATCTTGAGCATGTATATGATGTTAGTAATTTACACTAATTTCACAGTATTTCATTTCTATTATTTCTTAATTAGTACTAATTCATTTTTTGTCATTTTCTGAATGAGTCTTTCTTAAAGTTTTTTTTTTTCCTGGTATTTTCAAATTTATTATAGATTAATCGCGTTAATACTATCTTATTATTATGATGTATTTGTTCCTAAATTTGACCTTTGCTTTATCTCGAGCATGTATGATGTGTCATTGTGAAATGGGAACAATAACATTGTGAAATGTGTCATTCCGACGGAACACATGCCCTGAAATTTTGGAAAATAACTAAGGGAAAATTCAATAAAATTTTCAACTTTTAAGCCATGCCATGCCATTTCGAAACATAAATAAAAGAGAGGAGGAGAGGATGAAAGAAATATATATGCAATACAAGATGAACAACTTAATTAATTGTACCTTAGGATCTTTATGACTCTTATTTAGACTATAGAGTGATACTGGTAAGCTTGTTCAAAAGTTATAACTAAGTCCTCTAAAAAAAAAAAAAAAAGTCCAAGTGTATTAGACTATTAGTTACAAAATCATTCAATTTTCCTTATTTCTTTAATTTTGCTTCTTTTAGAAAAAATAATAATAATAATAATTTCCTTTTGTATTAGTGGATAGGTAAGAAAATAAAACTCAAAGAAATTAGTAGTTAGTTTTTCACATTAGATATAGTGTACGTGCTGAAACCAAGTGGTGGTACATGCAAACACTAAAAATGCATGCAAGCCAATAATTGGATGTCTTAGTTGGACTTTGAACTAAGTACGACCTTCACAAAGAAATATTATTCAGCAATAATCAACTCTTTAATCCGGGGCCTATAAGTATTCCCAGATCACATCATATATTGAAAGAAAATAAAATAAAATTACAACAACAAATAAAGACATCGGATGGGCTATCCTCCTCTGTTGAGGTCCAAAAACACTTGTGGTCAAAGGCTTGTAAATAAACACAGTGTTTAGCTAATACAGTATATTAGCACAATGGTAAGATCATTTTATGCTGGAGTGAAGAAAAAAAGGTAGTCTTGAGATACGTACATCTAACAAATGGTTTGCTAACGTGAAAGTTTTGGTAAATTAGCTAATTGATGATGAAAATTGCAAAACAGGTTGAGAAAGACATATTTGAGGTGCCAAAACCCAAAAGCCCCCAAAATCCTTAAGTCACACATCTAACAATAATCAATCCTAATGAAGAGTATTTGAAGAGTATTGAAGACTAGGCCTTGAACACGACCTTACTCCAACAAGATTTCTAAGTAAACAATAATCTAAGCTTGGTATATGGTCAAGAAACTTGTAAGTTGTAATTTAGTAAATAGCACATGACCAAACTTATTTAGCTAAATAGCATAATTTTAAGAAAAATTTAGTAAATAGCACATGACCAAACTTATTTAGTTATGAAGCACTTTTTTGGAACTCAAGTTTGTCAAACTTGAGTTCCAAGCATTTTGTTTGATCCGATTGCCATAATACTTGAAATTTGAGTTTGGTAAACTTGAGTTTCACTTATTTAGTTATGTAGCACTTTTTTTGAAATTTTTTGCTAAATAAACAATTCCAAACTTATTTAGTTATATAGCACTTTTTTAGAACTCGAGTTTATCAAACTTGAGTTCCAAGCATTATGTTTGATTCGATTGCCATAATGTTTGGAACTCGAGTTCAAAAAAAAAAAGCTATATAACTAAATAAGTTTGACTTGGTGCTTTTTCCCTAAATATTTCAAAAAATTATGCTATTTGAAAAAAAAAAAGGCCCATTTTGGTGTTTACAAGGAAAAAAAATTTAAATATTCTCTTCCTCATTATAACCATCAAATTATCACAAAAAGAAAATAAATAAATAAAAAAAATAGTATATTTTCCTTTGGCTTTTCTGGGGCCAAAATAAATAAATTATTAGATTCCATTCCTATGTTTATTGAGTCTCTATTTTTTTTGTATATTGTCTATTGCATTTTTGTAAAAAAAACAAAACAAAACAAAAAAAAAAAAATCTTATTATTATTATTATTGAGATGAAATCTAAACAAATCATATTAAGATAGTTAATACTAGCCTTCAAATATATAATTAGTTTTTTATGTTTAGGTTACTTCCCTAGTAACAATTGCCTTGTGGATGCTTGTCTGTGTAGTGGCAGAGCTAGGATTTCAATTCAGAGGAGGGGTAAGATTAGAAGTCAATATTAAAAAAAAAAAAAAAAACAATAACAACTATAAGTGTCATACAAAAACTAATTAAACGTAAACTATAGTTAGACATTTAAGTTCATACTATAAAATAAATTGAGGAAATAAATTAATTTGAAAATATTAAAAGTATAGCAATTTACTTGCAAATTTATATACACATCTCACTATCTTTTCTTGATTGTTTTTGAAACTAGAGGTAAAAAAAATTAAAATTCTTGTTCATAACATAAACCCACAATTTAAAATCGAAATGTCAAGAAATTAAGGACAAAAAAAAAGTGTGTAAAATATAGGACTATCAATTGAAATGTCATCAGAAAGACACTAAAATACATGATAATGATGATAATGATGATTATTATTATTATTATTATGCTAAGCTTAATAAGTGCATGATAATTAAAAGCTAACACCTGACAAGTCAAAGCTCTTGGTGTGTTATATTGGGGCAAGGTTTCTATTTAGTGGCCAATGCCACTGGATAGAAGCTGAGTCCGTTATATTGTGCCTAAGAGAAATTCTTCCATTTATTTTTGGTTGTGGCAGGAAACCTTTTTTTTTTTTTTTTCTTACACGGTGTCATTGACTTGTTGGGCATTAGCTAAGCTTGCCATTTCAGCAGGACCAGGAACCTTTTTTTCCTGATTTGTGTTTAATTTCTGCATCAAGAGAGCTAATTTGTGTCACCACAACACCCCCCCCCCCCCCGGCTCCGCCTCTGTGTCTGTGTCCCCATGTTTGACTCATACAAAGTGTGCATCTTTCCCTTTTTGTGAGAGATCTTTTTGACAATTAATATTTATTTATCTTCTTGCTTTTCTTGTAACTTGAATATGGCCTTTGTTTTCGTTCAGTTCACCTCCAAGACCAGCTCTCAGACCTCTTAGAACTTAGAAGGTCTCCTATTGGTCGTAGGCGTACTCCTCCTATTCGTACAACTGCTCGCTCACGTTCACCATCAGCTTCTCCACGGAGGTAACTTTTCTAAATTGTTTCTAAATTGATCTGGTTTTCTAGTTGTCTAAATTGTGTCAGCTCTCTTTTATTTGCTTTATATATATATGTCGGATTTATTTCAGTAGGATGGGAATAAGGTTTATGATTTTTTTTAATATGGGTCTCAAAGTTGCAGAGCTCTGATGTTACTTGTAGAATTGCTTCATTCGAGTGTATTCCAGCAAATTTCTTTGTATGCGTACATGAGAGGTAGTGGGGATGTGCATGTGGTTGATATATGGAATGTTGTTCAATATGGGTTGCGAGGTACCATGTGTATAGGTTTTAACATAGCCATGAAATGTTCATTATCTTGTTTGACAATACTGGTATATCCAAGGGCAAGACTCTACAACTCCACTTGTCTTCAATTTAGTGTTGTTTATAAGTTCTATCATGCCCGTTGTTCTCATGATGTCACCTTGATTTTTGCATCTTACATAAAGACTATGTAGGTTCTGAACTCAAGTTGCAATATTATGTTGGCTTCAATTTCATTCCACCCCCTCTTTTTCTTCAAATTTGTAATAGGCTCAGTATGTTGTTGAGTTTTGCAAAATGCTATTTCCCTTTGTTAATTCGATTTGTGCTGTTAGTTTGTATTACTTTTTAACTTAAAGCATGCCTTTGTCTGTGGGGGTGGTGTTTACAATAGAGTTTGAGCACCAGTCGGAAGACGTGGGTGGTCATCATCCTACTCTGGATCACCTAGTCCACGCAAGGTTAGTGTCTATTATTTTATGTTTTAAAAGAGAATTCCTCCTACTAGATACCTTACATTGCTTATTCTTTCTAATTATGACAGTTACCTCGAAGATCAAGGAGTCGTAGCCCGAGAACGTAATTTCTATCCGTGAATGGTTTCACTTTTATTCATCTAAATACATTTTATTTCTCTTCTAATGGGGTTTTAGCTCGGATGGCTCTTCCTCTGCCCGTGGGATGGAGGGTGGGATCATAGATTCAAAACTCACCTGGCATTTGTGTAACTTTGCAATGAAGAAAAATAAATTTACTACTCACTTTTATGGGGAGAGGAGGATATATGGGGTTGTGGTCATAACGTAATTTTACATATTTGGCCACTCTCCGCTCCTCTCCTCTCCCCCCATCTCTCTTTATCCAAACATGGGATTTCAACATGATAAATGTCATTCTTATGCGCAAGGTATACGAGCTTGCAAGATGACATTCCTTCAATTTTCTTGTGATGAGTCCAAGATGAAAATGTCTTTGTTGTGTTCCCCACCCCCAGATCAAATTATCATTCAGTAACATCTAGTTTTAAGTTCATTTCAATATTTATACTCCAGAACTGTTGGAAAGTACCTAAGCATGTATTGTTTTGATGGTGGAAGTCAAACTCCAAACTATTAAATGCTTGTTCCCTTGAGAATTTTGATTTCTAAATGGGACTCTCAATGTGATATGGAGAAGGTAAAATATTTTGGTGGTTGCACTTGGGAAAAATATTTAAGTGGGAGTTTTATCAGTTATATAACATTAAGTTGGGAAATTTATAGAATTCAAAGAAATGGATATCACTGGAGAAAAGGAGCACAATGAAAGATTCCTACTACCGAAGAGGTTGTTTTAAATTCTATAAAATACACACGAGGGAGCAAACTGTTGCTTTCCATGAGGAGATGGAAGTTGAGTTGGCATTTGAATTTCAAAAATGGATTAGAGGATATTTTAGGCGATAAGGCTGGCTTTAGATTTTGGTTTGTACTTTGTAGTTTGATAAATAAGCACTGATGATGATGATAATAACATGAACAGGCTACAACTTGGGAAACTTCAGGTTGGTTAATTCATGGCTTACTGCTTTTGCAGTGTTATGTTGTCATCATCTTGGTTTGAGTCAACTTAACTGGCATTTTCAATATGTAACCTTCACTGCTAAATCATAATGTCTGTTCTACCATTTATTGTGGACTGCATTAACTTGCATTCAGTTGCATGAATCCAGAGTGCTTCGCTAGACTGTTTGGAATTTTGTGGATATATCATAGGGTATTGATTCCCTTGGTCTCACCTTATTGGCAAAGCTGTGTATTATTTATCCAAAATAAAAATCATAAATCTCTGCACATTTGTAGTTTCTCTTCTTGCTGTTGATGTCACACATTTTTTATAATACTGTATTTTATACTTTGAGGAGACATTTCTTAATATTTATGCAAATATCAAATCATTTCATTTAGAGCATCGGAGGTGGTTCAGCCGTAGTATTTCAAATCTTTTATGCAGTGAACTATTTTTTATATCTTCATGTGAAATCATTGTGTGTTGTGGTAATGCCTGATTTGTGATGACTCTCACACCAAATAATGTATGTCTACCACTAAAAGCCAGTTTTTTAAAAAATAGAATGATATTATTGTCCAGTTTTCCACAAAAAAGATTATAACCCCTTTAGAGATAGCCAACAAAATCCTTAGGTGGCATCATTTTGGGTGATTATGCCACATGAACAGAATTAACAAGTATCATAACTAGGCAACCATTGCCATATAGTTGAGGTTACAGTTTGTTGCTGCTAAATAATTTGAGATTTTAGCCTTTTCTCCTTTTTGATATTTTACGCCAGTACTTGTTTCTTAAGAAGCAGAGTACTTAAACTTAAGGTGGCACTGGTGCAATTAGAAGTCACATGAATAAAAATATTGAATTTCCTCTAACCGGACTCGGTGGGATATTGTTGAACCCTAGTAGGAAAGAAAATGTAGTATATGTGAGCTAAATCTATACTTTTTTTTTATAGATAATCAGAGAACTATTATTAATGAGTAAAAAATGAATAGTACAAGTTGTTCATGATGATGAACAACAAGAAACAGATGAAACAAACAACAAAACAAAAGAGAGGGAAATCAGAAAGTTAATCTAAGGGAAAACATAAACTCTGAAAGAGACGAAGAATCAGTAAAATCCCAACAACGAGACCACTCAAAAAGACTACGCTAGCATTAAACCTTTAACTCTTCCAATGTCTTCTCCATGTTCTCAAAGGAGCGACAATTTCATTCCAACCAAACAATCCACATTAAGCACCCTGGAATCAAATTCCAAATATTCGAGTTATGCTTCCCAAGTCACTGATGCCAACAAGATAACAATCCTGCCACCGATCCTGGCATAACCCAATGAATACCAAAAGCCTGAAGCATAAAAGTCCATAATCTATACTAATATAGAAAACCAACTGTGTTCGGTGTGAAAAGGTTTTTTTTTTTTTTTTTTTTTGGTGTGAAGATGTTTTCCCTTTTCCATTATCCCCAAATTAATGGAAGATAGTAGTAGTCTGTTTCATCTCAACTTTTGAGGATATAGTTTTATAGACAATAATTTGGATTTGGATTTTTTTTTTTTTTTTTTAAGTTATTTATATCTCCCACTTTCCAAGATTTTCTTTGTAGTGGGATCTTGTTAGGACCAAAAATTGTAGAGAAGGGAATTAACAACTCAAATAAATTTAATAAAGAAATTTTGTAAGTCATGGTGATCACACATGGTGCATGCCAAACCTTTAGTCAGTTAATAGACTAACAATTTCCTAACTAGGTTATTTGTAGAAAGTAATTTCTAAGGTTATGCTAGGAGGAGTACTTGGCCTTGTTTTTGCATGTTTCACCTCTTTGACTTTGCCTGAAGTGTAAACTTGATTCCTTTAACACATACTATTTTAGGTTCCTTGTTGAAATATATATATATATATATATATATATATATATTTTGTAGTTCTTGGTCTGTGAAGATACATTGTTAGGTGCTCTAGCTCTGGGAAAAGTATGTCAGAATATAAGCCAAATGTCTGCTTTTTATTGCACAACTTCCCAATTTACAAATCCACCGTTTATATCAAATCAAAATTTAAAATCCACGGCGAAGATTAGTGGCTACAGATCATAGAGCAGTGACTCAATCGGCACAAGTACCCTATTTGTAAATAATTCCGTTAAAATTAGAATCATGACCAAAATCGAACGGTCAAAAGTATATATTAGACTTTTGATTTGATCTCTCACTGGCTCTAATTAATCTCTTCAGTTCAGTCTCACAGTTTCACGCTCCCTCTTCAGACTTCACTTACTTCCTCGGTCTTCTCAGTTCCCACCACCCAAGAGATTGAATAGTTGTGTTGTTTTTCCTCTGCAAATTCAATTGTCTTTGAATAATTCCCCTCCACCCAAGATGATACCTACTTGATCCCTATAATCCAAATTTAAGATTTATAGTGGGTATAGATTTTGTTTATTTTGAAAAGATCAATCTACTCAAGCCATATGCTAAGATTAAACAAACTTGGAAAGGACATTGACAATGAGACTTCTACACTACAATTAACAATTATCGACTTCTTAGTTCTAGACTTCTAGCATCTTTTGGAAATCGATATACATAATAAGTTAATAACACAACTTATAAAAGAAAATAGCAAAACAAAGAATCTCACGATCTTACCCCTACCAATTGTAATTGAAGAACTTAATGTTTGAAAGTAGCAAAAGATAGCTTGAGCTCATATGGATAGCCACTTAATGGAAGAGTTTGATGATTGTAGAAAAACTTCATAGGAGGTGCCACTGGGTAAAAGCTTAAGACCCTCACACAATGAGGTCTCTGCTTATATATATATATATATATATATATATATATTGATTTTATAAAATATGAGAATTGTTAATAGGTTATTCATGCAAGGTAAATATGTAAACTTGACTGCATGACCTATTTATTAAATGGGTTATGTTAGGTCATGCCGACCCTAATACATGTTTATTAAATGGGTTATGTGAGTCGTATCATGTCAACTTGTTTAATAAATATGTCATGTTAGGGTTGAGGGGTCGTGACTCAATTAATAAATTTGTTGTGTTCATATAGATTTATATAGGTAGGATACTCATGAGTCAACATGACATGAACACGACATGTGAACACAAATTATCACCCCTAGAATTGAATGTTATTTTCTTTTGATTGTTTGAGGAGCTTGTAGACAAGTGGCTTCAATACCATGAGTTTTTTTTTTTTTTTTTTTTTTTTTTTTGGAGAAACAAACACACACACAAGGGAGAGGGAAATAGGGTCTAAAACAAAGACACATCACAAACTCCATTTAAAAGCCATGGTAACTTGCTTTTATAATGCTCTCTTATAATATGGCTTGGGATTGGGCTTATAATATCTGTATAGTGTATACTCATTGTAGGCTCTTTTTTTTTGGTTTTAAATCTAAAGATTTTTAATAGAGGGAAGAGAGAAAAGCTCCTAAGTACCAGTGTTCTTAGTTAAAGTTTGTGAAGTATGTAGAGCCATTCAGTCTTTCAAAGAGGGAGAAGAGAGTGACAAAAGGCATCAAATGTTAAAGAAACTGGATGGGAACAATAGAGGAGAAACACCATCTCAATTTAACATTTTGATGTAGGCATATTTCTTTAAAGTCATGCTCCATTGAAGTTGAACCAAATGAAACCCATCATTTACAAAGGTTTAGACAAAACACATATTCGGCCTTCCCAAGGCTAAGTCAGTACATTTTTTGTATTTATTGGAAGCATCACTTGTTTTTCTCCTCAAGAAAACAGAAGGAAATCTATAGACAGGTGTACACTGAGGTCTAAGGGCCTCAGTCTATGATAATTACTAGTGCTATTCATATCCCATGCAATAGCTATTCTCAGCCATAAATTTAATCTAATGGCTTAAACCTTTGACACCTCACCAATCCACGCTGGCAATCCATGTGCTCACTTTTCTTTTCATTTTAGCTTCACTTTTCAATAAAGCACTCTCTCCTCTCTCTTTCTCTCCCACTTCAACTGGTGTCTCTCTTGCCTCCACCACTCTCTCAACCTCCACACTTCCCTCAACCTCATCGTCACCGCTGCCAACATACCCAACTCAGACCCACCAGCATACCCAACTCAGCAAAATCGAAGAGAAAACATCAACTCACCGTTTGAAGCCAAACCCCCATGCCTCGTAGAGCACTTTTTAAACCCAGATCAGAGAGCCAAGTAAACATTGATAAAAAAATTTCAACTAGCATTTATTGAACAATCATTTATGCATAAAAAAAATTATAAAAAAAAAAAAAAGTTCATACAAAGTAGTATAGCCCCCCACAAACTAACTTAGAATTGTCTAAAATTATTAACCCAAAAAAAAAAAAAAAAAGATTTGTCTAAACTGATTAAGTAAATTAATGAGTATTATTGGCAGGATCAATATTCACATGCAAAATTAACATTATAAATTCTTCATATTTTAAACCAATCATTGGTTACAATATGAACAAAATCTTTTTGATGAATCAACCAATTATATTAAAAACAAAACAGAGTACACAGAGTAATCTTTTGTAAGCACAGAAAATACAAGCACAACAATGTCACCTCAACACAGGCTAATAGACTAAGTCAGCCTATTCTTTAAAAACAAAATAATAAACCTACGTAGCAAATAGCAATACAACAAAGGGATGATCCTTGTCAACAAAACATCAGTTGTAACTACATCAAGACACCAGAATGCACCATTTTGCAAAAGACCAGAAACAGCAGCCATCATCATAACCATATTATTAAATAGCATACTAGGATTATGAACATTGCTCGTTTGCTAGTGTCAAGTCAGCCACCATCTGCCAAGTTGTGTTGTGTCAGAAACGCCGGTGAATCTAATGAACTGTGCAAGTTGAGGCACCTGGATGTGAATTTATTGGTCCTCTTTCTTTGGGTGGTTCATTGTAATGGTGAGTAGGACCTAGTGGAATGTCATGGAGAGTTTTCCATCAATCACATATCTCCCAAATAATGAACATGAGAAGAAAGCATAATCAAAATAAGATCAGGACACTAGTAGGAGGGATAAATGTATTATCTATGTCATGTGTTATTGGATTATGAGCTATATATAGTTCATGATTCTGTAAATTTAGTTGTAGAAAGCTTGAAGCCCCCCACTTCAATAGTAAGAATGAACTAGTTGGGGACAAAAAAAAAATGTATTGGCCCCTGTATGAGCAGAATTAATGTGATATACATATACTGTTCATCTTCGCTTCCATTTTTTCATTTTTTGGTTTGGAAAACCAAACAAATAGCTTGTTGAAACATTCAAACCCAGTACATCATTGTATGGTACTGTAATTTCATTTGCTACTTGCATATCTTAACCATAAACCATTATTTGCTTAACTCGGGAAAGAGGGGATGGATTAAGCTAATGATAGACAATTTTAGCTGCATTAAAAAAAAAAAAAAAAAAAGTGAGTGGAGGTAGACAGAGAGACAAAAGAGGCTTTAGTGAAATAGTAATCTATATCTATATATACTAAAAGCTTAAGCGTAGCATTTAATGCTGCTACTCTCACGTTGCGCCACATCAGCTGCCACGTCATTTTTTTTTTTTTTAAAAATATAATTTGTCCTACAATTCTAAAATGGTTTTTACAATTTTCAGCCCTATAAATGCAGTCCACTACTTATTTATTTACTTTCACTATCACCCTATAATAAATCTGTATAATTAATCCACTCCACCTCTTATTTATTTAGTTCCACTATCAAGCTCAACCCAAAACCTTTTCAATTTAGCTTTAGGGTTTTGTGTGAGCCTTTTCAGCTTAAAGGAAGAAAACAAAAACAAAAAAACAAAACGTTGAAGCCTTTCAAGCTTTAGGGTTTTTTTTTTTTTTTTTTTTTTTTTTCCAATTTTCTTATAATTGTTTTTAACATTTTTTTTTAATATTTACACTTCTCCAACATTTCTCTCTCCCTTACCATTTCATCTCCCCACTACTTCTTTACTCTTTCTCCCTCCCTTACCTTTTCATCTCCCCACTACCCTCTACATTAATATCATTCTTCCTCTTTCCCTTCATCTTCCTTTATTTTTGTCTCTTCTTATTTACATCCTCTTACTATAAATTTGTCACTATCTCTTCTATTCTATACAAAATTTTCCCTCACAAAAAAAAAGGTTCCCTCTCTCTCTCCCTCTCTCTCTAAATTTTTTGGTGGATTTTTTTATTTTTCTTGCATCTCTACTTTAGGTTGATAATTTTTTATATTCTTTAAAACTCTATTTTGGGTTAATGCGATTTAGTTTTGTTTTTTAAATTGATATTGTTTTTTTTTTTTTTTTTTATTCTCTTTGATTGTTAAATGTTATCCTATTGTGTTCTAAAGAATTAAATATAACATATAAAAATATAATATTATTCTATTACATAGCATGATTTGGATAAATTGGTATTTATTCTATTACATAGCATGATTTTTTTATAGTTCTCAATTTAGATGTTAAACTATGAGACTTTACTAATTTTTGTTTATTTTCTAATCATTTGTGGTGGACAAAGTACTCTTAATAGTTGTATTAGAAGTACTCTATAATGCCATTTATTTAAAGAAAAACAAAGGTTAGCCAAACGAAAATAATCGGATAGCTGATAAATTTAACTTTTGCAATTTTATTTTTATTATTATTATTTTGTAACAATGCATGTATAGAAATTTAATTCTTAGATTTTGCTAATAATTTTTTATTTGATAATATGTTTTGGGCGGCCGAAATTATAATTTCTACAAAGAAAATAACCTTAATAGATTATTAATTTTTTTTAGTTTACGTTTTTTTGGTGTTTTAAATTGTTCCTATATTACATTTATGATTGTTCTTATAATAAATAAAAATATAATTATTAAATACATTACTCATTATTAGATTAGTTTAAATTGTAAAAAAAAATAATAATAAAACCACCATAAAAATAATTATCACGCGCAACGCACGGGTTCGCGGCTAGTAAATAAATAAATAGGGAAGAAGAAGAAGATATTGATATTAAGAAACAAAAGATTAGAGGTAAAGACTCCAATAATCAAACTATACTTTGCATTAATAAAATCATACATCACACCAAAGTGGTAGATCCTGATTCTGATTTGTGGGATCCACTCAAACCCCCACAAGCAAGGCTCTAACCCTTCTGGTTGTTTACCATACCTATCCCTTCTTCCAAACCTTAACAACTCCACACCTCTCATCTCTAATGTTTCATGTAGGAATCCCTCTCTCTCTGTTCTGTCTCACCCACTCACTCACTCTCGCACACATAGGCGAATGCTGAGCTATATTATCAGAGTTGCATAATCTTCAATATTATGTGCACCTCTTGCCAAAATGAGCATCTAGTAAAACTAACTTCCCATTGCTAAAAATGTTGCAGATGAAACTTAGCTTCCTTCACAATGTTAGCCCACCAAAACTCATAGTTTCCGTGTTCCTAAAGTTTTGCTATAATCCCCCACTAAAACTCGTCCCCTCTGTATGCCAACATCACGAGCAAACTGCATGGTTTGGACTGCAGCCTCAAGTTCTGCCTCAAAGCTCTCCATAACGGGTCTTCCTTTTTGGCTCATTGCTGTAATGAGCAATCCTTGTTCATTCCGGATTATGACTCCCGCTCCTGTTCTCTGTAAATCCTCAAAAACTGCACAATCAAAATATAACTTGTACATAGGTTTACTGGGAGGATTAAAATGCAGTGTGAGATTAATATGTTGGCCTGTTACAGCTTGAGTTGTTGAACTACTTGAGTTGCAGATTGCTTGAAATTCCTGCCAAAATTCTATAGCCTCACCCGCTATGACACTTGGCTGTTCTGTAGACTGCTTAAAACCCCACTTATTCCTTGCCTTGCAAATCATCCAGGACAGTATCAGGAATTGCTCCACAGTGTTGTCACAGCCCTCCTCCAATACAGGCCAAAATATTCTAACAAAGTCTAGGAATTCATGCTCTAATTACCTTTTTTCTGCAGCACCAAATTCTCTGTGCCTCTTCACAATTCCATAATGTAGGGAATTTAACCAAAAATTCCAACCTGTGAGAAACAAAACAAATAGAGAAAACACACGCCAAAGAAAAATAATCACACGCACAAGACAATATTTACGTGGTTCGGCAATTTGCCTACGTCCACGAAGTTGCAGGGATTTCACTATTATCAGGGAAAATACAATAGTGCACAAGAACACTCTCAAGAAACCCAAATCCCAATTACACCCTAGCACTCTCTCACAGAAAAAATAAGAATAGAAGCTGACTGCCTCTCTTTTCTCTATTTTCTCTCATGCGGCTCCTCACTAGGTTAATTAGAATTTCTCTCTATATAATCTCACGGCTACTCTTGAAATATAATATAATATATATATATATATATATATATGTCAAAGTCGGCTGCTTTTGGAATTGCTATTCCTTGTGAAATTCGGTCAAAAGTGACACACTTAGGTGGACGTGGGCTTGTGGCAATTCAAGCCACACACGGCCCACTTCAACACATAATACATGCATCATGTCATCCTCATTTAATTTGCAGCTTGGACACATGGCTGCATTAGAACCCTTCTGTTCACCAGATTTGCACATGCAGGTAGAACGTTATGACATGCTTTCCATGCAAACATCTTAATATTATTAGGGACCTTTGCTTTCCAAATTGAGCACCAAACCGTCTACACTGCAATTTTATTGGAGCTTCCAATTCCTATTGAGCACATCCTATCTTGTACATTTTAATTTTTTTTTTTTTTCATACCAAACTAGAAATTCAGTAGTGACGAACTAATGCAAGTATTGCAAGGCCCCAAATTAATATGCATTGAGAAATAACAACATACTGAAATAGAGAGATTTCCAAGATAATTTTGAAAGAAATACTAGGAGATGGTTTCAATAGGCTATTAATCATGGAAAAAGGAAGAAAGCTATTAAATTATTCAAATTTTGAGCCCATCAGGACTTGATGAATAATAGCTTACTAGCTCGTCACTAACTCATCAGAAAATCTGAAGTGGTAAAGCCTATATTTTCCCTTGTTATGATTAGGAAAAAGAAAAAGCAAGTTGACAAGAAGGAAATGTCGTGTAGCGGATGTATTACTATTAATAAATTCGTAAGTTCTAGTACCTATTAGAATTTTCAGCAATCCAACCTTTACTTAATGTAATGAAGATAGGAACAGTGACAAGCAAACTCATTAGAAGCATAGGTATAGAACTCAAGATTGAATTTTAACACCCCTATCTACCCTGCCTATGAGAATTAATTTGAATGAAGAAGATTTATGCAAATTATTACTACACAAAGTTCCGGTAATACCACAATCAACATAATTAAAACTAAGCTAAGTGTCGGTTTATACCCATAACATTATCAGGGACTATAATACCTAGTACCACAACAATTATATAAATCTATGCAAACTCACAAGATTTTCATGTTTGTTAAGCATATTTAAGGAATCACATATCCTATATACAAACAACAATATTCAAAGCACAAACACAACATATATGATGTGTTGAACATATTCATTTATTGTTCATCAGAAAAACTCAGCTATTCATCTTTTCCAACACCTCACTATGCAAAGATGTATCAAGTATGGCTTTGTTTTGGACCTCTGTTCAACCTCACCTCTTAGCTTATTCTGGAGCTAATTAAGTGACATTGATGGACTTCTTGAGTTCCCAATTAAACCAACAGAAGATTCATCTAGTTTAAGAATGTCAATGGAAGACTATATAAAAGATTGAGCTGCTGCACCAAATTGTAGAATTCTGGAGCTAATTATGTGTCACTCATAGAATGGAATCAGGACTGCAGAATTCTGGAGCTAATTAATTGCCGTTGATGGATTTCTTGAATTCGCAATTAAACCAATAGAAGATTCATCTAGCTTAAGAATGTCAATGGAAGATGATATAAAAGATTGAGCTGTAGCGGCATACTGTAGGCACATTGATTACTAAATTTGAAAAAACTAGCTACTAAGAATAAGCCCCAAAGAGAACCCATTGAGTTGAATCTTCACAAGTTTTCTTGGGCCCAACATGTTGATTAGGAGCTGTCTTATATTTTCCTTGTTCATTGTTCTCACTTTTCAATTAGATCTCTCTATCCAACATCTTTCCCCCACTTATAAAACAAAACTGGAGCAGCACTTGAACTTTGTTGATAAAGAACAATATATGCAGAAAAGAAAATATTCTATGAGACAAATGGTCTCATTACAAAGCCTTGGCAATATGGAAATATCTTGACAATGAGTGGAAAACAAATTTTGCTAGGGGATTGGAAATACCGACCTCAAATGTTAGATAATGCATAAAGCTATCAATAAATTTGAGCAGGCTAGCAATGATGATCTAAGACATTGCAATTCCTTGCATGTTAAGGGCATGAAATCCTTTCAAAATTATATTGCAATTGAATTAAAAGAGCATGATGAGGCATGTAATATGCAACGGGGTGAGAATACATGAAAGGTATTTTTTTCATACTTGATGCACTTGCCACACCTACACAGAGCTGATAGTCTGTGTTTAGAATGGAATGTAAAGTGAAAAAAATCAAAAGGTACTTTGTCTTATCTATAGAAAATGGACATTGTACCTAATAATGAAGCAGACATATCTAAGAAATTCATGGTCACGCCAAAGGATAGTATAGACTGGTGGGATGAGAAGAGTCAAAGCATGAAGAGCATTTAACCAAAAGTATAGCAAATAAAAAAAAAAACTACAAATATCAATTTAACACAATTAAAGAATAAAATAAAATAAAATAAATAAATAAAGAACCTAAAGTATGGAGCTTATCTTTTTTTTTTTTGAGAACGAGGCCTAAGAGGCTTTTGTATTAAGGAATGAAGGCTAAATCAGCCTGGAAAGCAGAAAAAGAAGGTGGAGGAACAGACTCCATCCACACAACGTAGTTTGTAACATATCTAGCATGCCGAGCTAGGCTATAGGCAACCTCTTTACCTTCTCTCTTTGTATGAGTAATGTAATTCATTAAAACAACTAGTAAAAGACTTAGCATCAGCTATCAAAGAACCAAGAGGAGACAGAGATTGTATCAGCAGAAATGGCTTGAACAACCAGCATAGAATCCCCTTCCAGCACTGCATCCGTTATCCCAATCTCAAGAGTAAATTCAAGTGCCGTTGTTGCTGCCGGAGTTTCAATTTCTGCTGCATGGTATCGACGTGGAAGCTGCTGAGAGAGTGCTGCAATGGCTGAACCTTGTGAATCTCAGATGACCTCACCAATGCCTGACATATTGTCTGATTCAAAAGTGGCACCATCATAGTTGATTTTATACAAATCAAGAGGGGGAGGCTGCCAGGAAGCACGAGAATGTTGCTGTTGAAGGCACTGTTGTGGTGAGTTTGCAGAAGGCTGGGCTGCACAGTACTCATTGTACCTGATTGTTGAGAGCTGAGCAATGTCAGAGAGCATGCTGCTGGGCTAATTCAGTTTGACTTGGTTTCTTTGCATCCAAACAGACCAGGCCGTCATAGAGAAAAGTGCAGGGCTGTTGTGTTGCTGCATTATCCAAGATAGAAGCTCCTTAAAGTTGAAGAATTGATGATTTTGTCGAAAACCCCACAAGTCCAGGTCTGCCCAAACAGCGTCCAGATAGCATGTAATGGTGATTCTGAAGCTTCAAGACATCGGTCACAGGTGGAGTTAGTAATGATTGTATGATGTACCAGATTCCCCTTGGTAGGTAATGAATTACGGCAGGCTCTCCATACAAGATTCTTTACCTTATTTGGAATTTTCAAAGACCACAATCCCTTCCATAGCTGCGTTTCCTGAGGCAGAAAGCCACTCGGGTTTGCTGGTTCAGATTCTTCCTTCAAAAACCTGTATCTAGATTTACAAGTGTAGCGACCATCATGAGTTAAAGGCCAATAGAGTGTGTCCTCCGATACAACACAGGCTAAGGGGATATTTCTGATAACATCGGCTTCACTTGGAACAAATAGACCATCTAGCATGTCATTGTTCCAATTTCTTGTTTCATCGTCAATTAGAACTTTTGCATTGGATTACAGAAGGTATACATCTTTTCCTCATCAAATACGCTATGTATGCAGATAGTATAATTGAG
The DNA here is from genome assembly GCF_001633185.2 of Quercus lobata. NCBI lineage: Eukaryota > Viridiplantae > Streptophyta > Magnoliopsida > Fagales > Fagaceae > Quercus > Quercus lobata. Next base: position 73,637,640 of record NC_044907.1, on the reverse strand, counting down.
GCGAGTTCTTAAATGGACAATTGTCTATGAATATTATATACTTGAGCACAAACATTTAGAGAGCCCATCAAAGGATTTTAAAGGTTCCACACAGAATTTTCTGAATTGACCTCATCCTCAGTTCACAGTATGCTTTGCAGTTTGAGATGGTTAGCTCATAACCTTCTGCAGATTTCAGAAGCGGGTTAAACTATTAAATGCTGATTTTCATTTTCCAACTATCCTTTCTACATGCAAAAGACTGACTTGAAATTGGAGCTTCTCTGTTAATGCTTGTCTTGTATTCCATTGACAACAATGTGACTTGTAACTACTTTAAAATTTTAGTTTGAGCATTAGAGAATTGGGATAAAGGATCCTAAAGAATAGAATGATCAATTCTAGGGGTGTGCAGAAAACCCACCGACCCGCCAAACCCGACCCGCCGAGTTGGGTCGGTTTTTAAGGCTTGGTGGGTTGGGTTGGGTCACAAAAAAAATTTTATGGCGGGTTGGGTTGGGTCTGGGTCATAAAATTACAAACCCGCCAAACCCAACCCGACCCACCTATATTTAATATATATTTAAAATATTTTTTTATATTTAATAAATTTTTTTTAAATCAATTGTAAGGAACTTATATATATATATATATATATATTATATTTAATAATTTAAAAAAATAATTGTAGAGCAGCATTTCCTCAGTTCCTCCTACTACTACTAATTTAATATATATATATATATATATATGTATATAATATATTATATAATTAATAAATTTTTTTAAATAGTCAGTTCTTCTTATCCTATATAAAAGTCATTAGTTCACACAAATCCCAATAAATTACTATTGTTGTTTAATCATTAGTGTTATTTGCCTTTAAGGAGTTACATTGATACTAATCTTTAGGTTTTTTCTAATATTTTAATTTTTTTTCTACTCAATTTAATAATAATAATAATAATAAATTTCAAACCCATGGGTTCAACCCGACCCAACCCGTGGGTTGGGTTGGGTTGGGCTTATGTGATGGGTTGGGTTGGGTTGGGTTTTTTTTGACCCACCATGGTGGGTTGGGTCAAAAAATCCCCTCAACCCGACCCAATCCGACCCATGCACACCCCTAATCAATTCCAAAAACTTAAGGAATAAAGCAGTTATATCAGTCACTAGAGTTGCTATCCCAACAATAATGAAGTTATGGCCCTGCCACCTTCACTATCGTTCAAATATCCTAAGTAACAGAAAAAGAACAAAAAAAATAAAGACTTATGTTTTTAAATTATATTATTGAAAAATAGCTCTTCAGCCAATCTACAAAATATATCCTTTCAGAGATCCTAACCAAAGGCATTAAAATGTCAAGCCATTTTAACTTTTGGGCAGCTTGTCCTACCTTTAAATGGTTAGCTAAACTAGTATACTATCATAGACCTGTAAGGTGCAATGTTGTAGTGCGAATCATTCGGTGTAGCTTTTAAAAGTCAAAATGATACACATTTTTCAAAAAATTTCAAGGTTCTATGCATTTGGTACACATCTATTTTTAAAAACAAGAAACCATTTGATTAAAAAAGAATGACTGGTACTAGGAAATTGACTGTTGCAGGATTATTCTTGATTACATTGAGTACACATGCTTGATATGGTAAGCAGAAAATATGCATCTTAAGTCAACCAACCAGATCAATAAAATATACATATGAAAACCTAATGTCCAATAATGAAAACTTGACTGACCTCCCATCCAAGGTGGAGGAGATTTTTGACCTAAAACTAACTCCAACACCAACTATCACAATTAACTGCATTAAAAAAAAATAAAAATCAATTTACACAAAATAAATACTTGAGTAATGTAGGTTGAGATCAGATGACATCCATCTAGAACCAAATAATCCAACTATGGATGATCCACTTAATTGAGAGAGAGAGAGAGAGAAGGCATCAAATGATAAAGAAACTAGATGGAAACAATGGAGGAGAAAACAATCTCACTGTATTTTTCTGATGGAGGCATATTTCTTCAAATTTCAATCAAAATGCCCTTTTTTCTTTGATGGTGGAAAGAAATTGAATTTGGAGTCATAATTTACAAAGTCATGTTCCATTGAAGTTGAACCCAAATGAAACCCATCCTTTACCAAGGTTAAGACAAAACGCATATCTGGCCTGCTCAAGGCTAAGTTGGATCCATTGGAATCCTCACTTCTTTTTCTCCTCAAGATCAGCAAAAGGAAATCTCTAGGCATGCATGCACTAAGGTCTAAGGGCCTCTGTCTATGATAATTACTAGTGCTAAAGCTATTCCACAATAGCCTAGTAAACATTGATAAAAAAAAAAAAAAAAAAAAAAAAAAAAAAAAAAAAAAATTATACAAAGTAGTCCCACAAGCTAACATAGAACTGTCTAAAATTATCAAAAAAAAAAAAAAAAAATGGAATTGTCTAAATTGATTAAGTAAATTAACTAGTATTATTGGCAAGGACAATATTCACATGCAAAATTAACATTATACAGGTTTGATATTTTAAACCAATCATTGGTTACGATATGAACAAATTTTTTTTTTGATAAATCAATCAATTTTATTAAATACAAACCAAATTACACAAAGCCCTGAAGGGAACTACACTGGATGGAGGAATCCTTTGTAAGCACAAAAAATACAAGTACAAAGGTGCCACCTAAACATAGGCTAACAGACCAAGTCAGCATATCCTTTAAAAACAAAATAATAAACCTACATAGCAAATAGAAATACAACCAAGGGATGAACCTTGTGAACAAACCAACAGTTGTGACTACATCAAGACACCAGAATGCACCATTTTGCAAAAGACTAGAAACAGTAGCCATCATCATAGCCATATTATGTCTTCTTAAATAGCATACAAGGATTCGAGCCCCATTTGCTGCATAATATCCATGACATCTAAATTACACCCAAAGAAATTGAATAAGAAGGTAAGAAATTGAATAAGATATCCAAGATACATAACTATAATTCAAAGGGACAAAAAAAAAATCACAGTTGCTAATAATAATAGAAGCTTTTATGTTTTCAGGTATAGAGATTCATTCTAAAGTCTTAAAAATAAGAACATCACATACCATAGAAGCAATTATCTTCTTCCACCATGTTTGTGGGCATTCTTCTTCAATCTTTTGAGTATGATATGCTGCTCTAATTTGACCATCCTCACAAGGCACTTTGGTTTTCCAATTTTGAACATAAGATATCCCATAAACATTCCGAATATTGTTCCACATGCGTAACCTATGGATACAGCTTGCCAACGAAACCCATTTTCATGCTCTAAATTTTCATCTTGTTGCAAGGTAGGTGGTGGTTGTTGTTTTGCCTTGTGGTTATCGCATGTTTTGGACAATGGAAACCCACACAATCCCAAGTTTTCAGTGTACGAATCATTGTTGAACGTATTGAATTGATTTCCTGAAGGTATGTGTCCTGTGAGTTGGTTATGTGATAGCTTTAAGACTTCAAGTGACGTTAGATCTACCAATTGACTAGGAATCTCCCCACTGAGTTTGTTGAAAGAGAGGTCTAACCATTCAAGATTGGTCAAATTTCCAATTGATGATGGAATATAACCCACAAGCTTATTGTAAGAAAAGTTGAGCCCCTTAAGTGATTTAAACCTTCCAATTATCTTTGGCATCTCTCCTCCAAAACTATTTTTCGAAAAATCAATGCTTGTTAAGATGGTTAGGACTCTCTCCATCTCAACAGATTGCCCTTTCATCATGATATTCAATGAATCTTGATAATAATCTTCTCCCATATATTTCAATGCAACTCCACTCTCATCCACATTCATCATGGCTTTCAAATATTCAAAATATGTTATTGGCAAAGGACCATTAAACTGATTGTTAGAGATGTCTATGATTCGCAAATTTGGGAAAGGAAATTTGGTTTTAGGATTGCCTATATGACCTTGAAATCTGTTTGATTTATGACAAGAACTTGCAATTTTTGAAGACTTCCTAACCAATAAGGGAAGACTCCATTTATCTTATTGTTTCCAAGATCTAGAATTTCCAAGTTTGTACAATTGACCAAAGACTGTGGCAATGGCCCTTCCAATTGATTGCCATTAAGGTTAATATTCCTAAAATGATTTCCTTTGGAAAATATTGCAGGGATGTTACCATGAATGCTATTCCTTCGCAAATCCAACACCGAGAGGGTAGTAGAGCTTACCAAACACTTAGGAATCATGCCACTTAAGTTGTTATGAGACAAGTCTAAAACTTGAAGGCTAATTGCATTGCAAATTAAAGAAGGGATTTCTCCCGTTATACTGTTATTGGAGAAAAAGATAAATTGCAGATTGGAAGAATTTAGAATGGGAACTGGTCCTTGTAGCAAGTTGTTACGAAGATCAACATGATGTAATGAATTATTCCCCACATCCCCCAACCATCTTGGAACCCGACCATAAATTTGGTTATTGGAAAGGTCTAAGAATTGTAAATTTGTTGTCAGTCCTAAGAAAATTGGGAATTCACTGATATTGGAGTAAGACAAGAACAAATTTTGAAGATTGGGCAGGGAATAGGCAGCATTATTATTGATGCTAACTGAGTTATTTGACAAATCAAGAGTCTCAAGATTTTTGAGCTTTGAAAACATTTCAGATCCCAATATAATACTCAAGTTATTTGATGGGAGAGATAGCTTAGTAAGGTTCACAAGTCTAGATACTGACCTAGGTATAAAGCCATGTAGCTTATTATAACCCAAATCAAGATACTTCAATGAATTGTACTTGAATTCACCAATCTCACCAACAAATTGGTTATCATTAAGAGACAAAGTCTCCAAAGATGGCATACTAAACAACCAAGATGGCAGTGTTACATTTAGGAAATTTAAACTTAAATGGAGATCAACTAGATTCAAACCACTTATGTGACTAGGACGGGGACCAACAAGTTGATTCTTCCAAAGGTCTAAAGTTGAGAGATTCGTCAAGTTGAATAGTGATGATGGCAACAAACCTGTTAAAAATATTCATCAATAATTAAAAAATTGCTAGTTTGATGCGTCAGCCAAAAAGACCTAAAATTTAAAAGTGGTAAAAGAATCTCACCGCTAAAACTATTAGATGATAGATCCAAATAAGTAAGTTTTGTAAGGTTCCCAAACCATGTTGGAATTGACCCCATAATATTGCAATAAGGGAGGGCCAAATGCTGTAAGGACTTCAAATTGCCAATGGAATTAAGGAATTCTCTTGAAAACATTCTCCCAGAGAGAGCTAAGAAATTCAGGGAAATACAGCTCCAATTAGACTTTAAAAGAGAACCTTCAAGGTTCAAGTTACCTGTTAGATCAAGGGTTTGTATACTGGGAAGGCAAAGGATGTTATTTTCGAGTTTTCCCTGTAAGTCACAGTAGCGGAGACTAAGAGTTGTCAAAGAGGAGGATAGATTCATCAAAGAATTAGGTCTAATTGAGGACATATTTGTGGAATCCAGAAGAAGTTCCCTTAACTGAGTTAGGTTACCAATGACTCTTTTCCATACTGGAGCTTCGATTAACAGGCGATTCTTAGAAAGATCAAGTGAAACCAGTGAAGACAACTGAGAGATTTCAAACGGGATTTGGCCAGAAAATGCGGAATAAGAAAGGTTGAGATGAGTCAAACTCTTAAAGTTGCCAAACTCAGAAGGAAATAGGGAGTGATTGAAGCTATTGTCAGCGAGGTTCAACCTCCTGAGATTGGGAAGAAAAAACAGGGTACTGTTAGAAAGAAAGTTGCCATAAAGCCAGCTGGAACTAAGGTCCAGGCCAACCACAAGGCTTGTGTTTTTGTCACACTCGACCCCATCCCAAGTGCAACAGTGCTTATCCTCATGCCAACTGGTTGTTTTAGGATAAGAAGAAAGTGAGGCAGAAACAGATTTTTTAAGAGAAATAGACCTATTAAAATGGAGTAGAGCAGAGCAAGGTTGCATTGAAGACAAGGAAGAAGAAAGAGACGATGGAAAGGGAAGTTGAGAATGCAAGATCAAACAGAACAAAAAGAAGACTTGATACTTCCAAGTTGAACACGCCATTTGATACCCAATTCAAAAAAACAAAACTCTCAAAATGGAGTAGTATTTCTGATGATGTTATAAGGAAGGTACGGGATGGAATGAATATTATATGTAGATGCTGCCAATTCAACAAAAGACGTCCACCTTTATTTTATTTAAAAAACAAAAAGTTAATTTCACGTCACGTGTGAGGGGACGTGAAATTGTACAACATGTACTTTAAACTTTTTTGGAACCTCCGTATATATCAGATTAATTATAACATTTTAATAATCGGTAATTGAGCCCAGAAACTGACAACTAATTTGAATTATTGAGACCACAAAATTGCATTAGATTGCTTTTCTTTTAAGAAAATAATTTTTTTTAAAATCGTTGAGCCCTAAGGCCTTGGGAAATGAGTTTTAGTAATTTTTTTCACAAATCGTTGAGCCCTAAGGCCTTGGGAAATGAGTTTTAGTAATTTTTTTCACAGTTTAAATAATATTATATATATTTTTATACTTTTTCAACTATAAGTATATCATAAACACTCAAACAACATAACTTAAATTCCTCTCTCAAACACCCCCTAAATATAAGTGGTTTTATATCTGGCTGAGTAAATATTATTATTGTGTACTAAAATTAAGAATTAAAATGGACAAATCATTGGTGGAGTCAAAAAAATAGTTTTGAGAGGTTATATATAATTTTTTTTTGTGTGAAATTTAAAATTGTAATGTATAATATTCTCATTTGTTAATAAATAAATGGTATTTTAAAGAATCATTCGTTGACCAAAGTCTAATAAAGATGTGGAGGTCCGTCCAGGGACGGACCTACATTAGGGCAAGGCCCCCTCAACCACCCCCCCCCCCCCAACAAAAAAAACCTAGTGTATATATATATATATATGGGTTGAAATTTTAAATTTTCGTCCTAATAGCCCCCCCATTAAAAAAAAAAAAAAAAAAAAACTGGTATACCTGAATGCAATCTGAGAAAATAACCCACAAACTCTCATCCAAAAAAATAAATAAATAAATAACCGACAAAGTAAAAAATAAATATAGATTGAAAACCTCAATTACAATTCTCAAATTTTTTTCCCTAACCTCATTCTTCCTCCACTCAGCCTCATCAACGCCTCCAATCTTCATCACTGCTATTGCTGTTCTGCTCAATTAGATCCGGACTCTTGCTACTGCTGCTCCTCCTCAGATCCTTTGCTCTATTGCTCTGCCTTAGCCGGTTAGCCCTCTACCCTCTACCCTCTAAGTTTTTTTTATGAATTGTGGTGTTTGACTGCTGTGTTTGTGAGTTGTGGCTTTTTAACTGATGTGTTGCGTCACTCAACCACTATGTAATTGTGGCTTTTGTGTGGACCGGTGTTTGTAAATTGTTATTTATTTTTTTTTTTTTTGGTTTTACTTTTATCTATAAAGAAATAAAGGGGGACCACTAGGACAAGGACAAGGACATGACTAGTTTTGTGAATCTATGAGACTAGTGTTTGGTAAGTCATTAGTAGCTTTTTTTTATGAGACCAATTGGCCAAAGTCTTTGGTCTGATTGTTTTGGTTTTATCAAAAAAAATTTTTTTGTGATTTTGTGATTTTTGTGATGTGGCTAATATTAGTAATATATATAAATTTGTGTTTATCTGTTTGTGATTATTTTAGTTTTAAAATCAATCATAGACTATTTTTGAGACTTAAAAAGCGTTGAGTTTCATTTTGATAAATATATTAAAATATTTAAAAAATAATTATTTTATATATCATATTTTGTTAAATATGAAATAGATATTAGTTTTTATTTTTATAAAAAAAAAAAAAAATTGTTTTAAGCTTTGACCCCAGGTTCCCTGGAAGTCACCAACAATTCTTGTTAGGAAATTGATAAAAATTAAAGTGGTCTAAATCGTGTAAATTGGTGAAAGGTAGGAAGTTTGTGTTCACACTTAAAAGCTTGATTTTATTGACTTGTACAGTTTTATTGACTTGTTCAGTTTTTTCTCCGCAAGGACATGGAATGATGTGGTATTTTGAATTCTAGGTGCTGGTTAAAATTTTCTTTCAAATGATTTGAAAATTTCCAATAATTCGATAGATGGAGGAGACAAATATCTATATGATAATCATGGTGGATCTTTTTCATCTAACTATTGTGGGGGGACTGCCACTGACATTTTATTAGGTCACTTTTTCTTTCAGTGCAATATAGACGATCTAGATTGGTCCAAAGTGTATTTTTATTATATAGTTTTTTTATATATTTTTTTTATAGTTTTATATATATATATATATATATATATATTTATATAGAAATAACGTAGTCTTTACTCTTTTACTTTTTGAATGTACGCCATTTTTCCATTTTTGTATTCGAAGTGCATGTCCTTTTAATTATTTGATTAATCTAATAAAGATTGTCCAGAAGCATTGTACATATTATTCAAAAAAATAAAAAATACATTATCAAATAGATCACTAAGAGCACCCACAGCACATGTGGAATTTATGCTAAATGCTAAATATTTGGCACATATCCCACACCAAACACCATTTGACCAATTTATCAGATGTTCTAAATGCCATATTTTTTACAACATACTACATTACCGTTGCAAATTTGCAATGTTACGGAATCAGAATGGTATAAGTTTTCACTTTATTCTTTTCTCTTCTCTCTCACCTCTGTTCCCTCTCACCGATTCCCTCTCTCTTATAAATTGTTGATCTTGATTCGTCATTGCCAATCCATCATTGCCGATCTCTCACCGGTTGCATTTTGCATTGTCATCGCAATCTCTTCAGGCATCGTCATCGCCATCGGAATCGACGTGGGCATCGATGTTGAGGTGAGATCGGAGTGTTCATCATGATCGTGGGCATCGATGTTGAGATCTTGATCGTGGGCATCAACGTTGAGGTGAGGTGAGATCTTGATCGTGGGTTCCCGGTGCTAGTGGGTTTTGGTTGTCGATGCAAGTGGATTTGTGGCTTTGGGTTGGCGATGCTAGTAGTTTCGTGGGTTTGGGTTGCCAGTGCTAGTGGGTTTTGGTCATGTTTTCTAGGTTTAAATTGCTGTGTTTTCTGGGTTTGAGTTGTTGTGCTAATGGATGTTGCTCTATTTTTAATGGGTTTTGTGGTGGGTTGTTGATGATGGTGGTTGTGGTGGTGGTTTTGTTTTTTGTTTTGTAATGGATTGTGGCTGCCACGACGATGGTGGTGTGGCGGCGGCAGCAGTGTTGTGGTTGTTATTTATTGTATTAGATATATTATTTTATTGTGTTATTTATATTATTTTAATGTGTAGTAAATATTATTTTAATCTATAGAATTGAATGATAAAACATCTGATAAATGTGATGTTGTAAAATAATGTGGTAAAATAATAAAATAGGTCTTTAGTGTGACAAAATGACATTTTTTTTTTTGCAACATCTGCTGTGGATGCTCTAACAATGACGCTGAGGAAATAAGCTCACTTTAGCTTGGTGGAGTAAAGTCAAGACAAAACAAATAAACTTTTTTATACAGGAATATCACTTAAATAATATTTGTTTTTTAATATTTTATTTTTTATATAGAAAAGGTAAGATTTCTTACTTAGATACACGAATACTAAGTAAAGGAAGGAAGAATAAAATTTAGGGCAATTGTCTAAAATGTCAAGTGAGCTTAAACGTGTAATTGCGTTCAAACTTCAAACTATAAAGTTTTCACAAACTTTTTTTTTCCCCTTGTCTATAAAGTCTTTACCATTTGTAAGTGCGAGTCTTTTTTTAATTGTTAGATTAGTTAATGATACTTGTCTCCTTTATTAGCAGTGAAGGCTGCAATCTATGCACAGATGGTTGTGATTTTTAATTATTTGATTGAGGAGATGAGAAAGAAAGAAGAGATGAGTTGAAATGTGAATGGCTGTTATATGGTGTGTACTTGAAGGGTGAAGGTATATGAAAATGACAAACTTCAGTTACAAGCTCCTTCTAAAAAATTAATATGATTATATATTTTGAAATTAAATTTAATCATTGGATTATATGTTCATTTTGTTCTTAACATGCATGTCAAATTTCATTCAAATCGGATATTATTTACCATTCAAATCCATAAACATATTTTTATACATAATTTAAAACTATACAAACTTGTAATTTAAATATTTGATTGATGACATAACTATTAATCTTTAATTTTAATTCTTAAAATTTTATAATGCATAGAAGAAATAATAAGAAAATACAATCTAATGTTGAATCTGTCAAAATTCACATTTAAAGAAAAAGAGGTAAAATAATATTTTGGTCCTTAAACTTTACAAAAAGTTATTTATAATAGGAAATTGGAAAAGGAAGTGAGAAAATTTTTGCAGAAACCAAATATTGAAGGTCTGGCCAACAAAACCAAAATATCACCTTGAAAAAGAGCCTTTAAAGTGAAAAAAAACAGCCTTACAGTTTATTATACACACTATTACACAACGATGGTAGTGTTTATTACACACACTATTACACACCCATTTTTTCAATTAAAATCGTGAATCGAAGACATGATTATGCACACTTTCCATGAACTCCTTAGATTAAAAATATCATTCATCAATTCCAACTGTAGTGAAGTGGGGATAATCCATAATAAACTAGCCAATAACTGAAATTTACACATAATTCCCGACTTTTTTACTATATTTTGGAATTTGAGACTAGTTATACCTATGCTTTCAGCAACTAATTAAAAATGTAACAGAGCACATGGAGGACCTTGAAGCTACAAGTACCGGCAAACTCATATCCATTTCAACCTCCTGCTCTATGAAAGTGAGGATCGCATAAGCATAAGTTCATGCCCACTGAAGTTTGAATTTTCAGAATTGGTGCTGACTTCTAATGGACTTAAACACCAAAATCCTAACACATATTATGCGAAAATTATCTGAGTTTTCTTTTTGAAAATTATGATTATTTTCCATTAGTTATAATGCTTCTTTAAAAATTATATATATTTTTTTCAATGATAAATACTCCTACATTCACACACGTTTGAAATTGTGACCTCATTTCTAGCAGTGGATTGAGGTTCAATTTGGTCTAGAAACCATTGGTTTCTTTTTTGACAGTACACTTTAGGCTCAGATCATCTAGTAATACTAATTCAACTAAAATCTGCAAGTATTCTTAAGTATGACTAATTATAAGTTTGATCTTCATCTGTCTATAAAGTTATGTGTCGCTTAAGATATGAAGTATAGAAAAGACTTATATTATGTGTAACACAGATCTCTGTCCAGTACTAGCTACCTATGTTTTACACGTCCACTGACTTGTACAACTTATCGCTTTTTTCTAGAATAACTTTGGAAACATTTTTTTACCATAAAAAGACCAATTTCAGCAACAAATGAAATAATTAATTTCTTCCATCAATTATGCTTTTTCTTTGTATTAATTCCTATTCAAATTAGGTTGGTACCCAATCCTGAAATCCTATGAATCAGCTTCCAAAGATGCAAATGAAACAATGCAACTAAAGAAAGTAATTTAATTTTAGGTCTCTAACTTTACTTTTATTCAATTTGATTAGAGTTCATTAGAAAACTTCCATAAAGTGTCTCAAAATGATGTGGTTTTGCTTTTCTATAGATTTTTATAGTAAAAAATATATATAAATTAATTAAAAAAATACTTTTTGATAAAAAAAATTATAAAATAGAAATTATTTTCTGAGTTAAAAAAGGATTAAATGAAAAAGAATAGAGAGAAGTTATCTCAGAATTTATTTTCTCAGTAACCAAAAATAAAAATAAAAAGAAGAAGAACTCAGTCAATCCAAACCATGCCAAAATCTATTCAACTGAATAAATCTAAACCAAAACCAAAATGTTACTTGCAAATCTTCAAGTAACCCATTTCATAGTAAAAATAGCATCCCCAAGCTATAAATTATTGTTGCCACCAGGTAGAGATCCCACTAAATCATATGTGTTAAGTGCAAAATTCATAGATGGATCAATTTGGAAGGTAAATAATCTCCAAGTCCATGATCTCTTTTCATTAAGATGTATCATCCTTCAATTCCAACCATAGCAGAGAGATCATCTGTAACAATAAGCTCATACATGTCAGGGGAACAAACTAATAACTGAAATCCACATATAATTCCAACTATTTTTACTAGATGTGAAAATGAAACTCAAAAATAACTAGTCTATTAGCATCCAACAACATTCAAAAGGGAATCAAAAGCTTAAAGGACCTTGAACCTGATTTTACTTGAGTCTCGACACATAATCTGTGTTTGCAACTTGGCTAATAATAACTAAAAAACAAAATGCACACTTCTAATAGGTTGCACATGATATAGGCCACAAGATACATTTTACATTACAGCTGTGACAAATTTTTTGAAAGTGATGCATGCCAAATATGGGTAACTCGTAGTGTCCAAATGTGGGATTTTAGATGAAACAAATCAAAGGGGTGAGCAAAGAAAATTTCATTGGAAAAAATGAGGAACTCTTCGTCAACCTCAGGAGTGTCATGGTATGGGCTTTAAAGATTTGGTGAAATTTAGTGAGGCGATGCTTGCGAAACAGGTTTAATATCTCTTGACCGACCATAATTCTCTATTTTATAGAGTTTTTCAAGCAAATACTTCCCTAGAAGTACATTATTTGATGCCAAGATATCTTCGGGTTCTTATACTTGGCAAAGTATTCTTAAAGCTAGGAAAGTTATATCAGTGGGGATGATGTGGAGAATTGGTGTTGGTATAGAATTCGGATTTATGAGGATAAATGGTTATCCAGTGAAAAGCTTTGTAAAATAATATCATGTGTTTGGAATTTTGTGCTCCTATCACGTGTTCGGTTAAACAATCTAGTATTAGAGCTTCCACTATTCCAACATATATCCCCCAAATCCCCCTTTCCCTCCCCTCCCCTCCTCCCAACCCCCCAAATAAGAATCTGAGTTGTGAACGATACAATGTCGAGGTGGTATTGACTATGAGAACAAGATATTATGGCTGTAATATGCAGTGATGGAGGACAGTAACTTAAAAATGTTTTTTTGACTCTATATTGAATCAACCTACAGTTTACTTTTCCCAGGTAGGAACGTGAGTATCTATGAGATAATAATTCCTACAGCTTGAAGAAGCTATCAAGTCATTGACTCACTCTTGAACATTATAGTCAAACAGAACTAGAGAATATCATCCTACAATAAAAAAAAAAAAAAAGATATGTGAATAGGAAGGACTCAAAGTGCAAAAATTCATGTGCGTTTGTTTAACAACATAATATTTTACCTGAATTGATCAGGAACCGAAACATTGTTTATATCAAATGTGAGCCTCACTTAACCTTTTTGCCATGTTTGAAAGAATGCCTAAACAAAGTTTCTTCAACTATAACCAGTTGCCCCTAGTCTTTCAGTCACGTGCACTATACAATTAATACCCACATCCAAAAAATTAATACACAGACTTGGTAGATACATATCATATGTGTCACCAGAAAAAATTACCTCTTAATTTTTTTTTTTGGTTACAATTCTGAAGTGGCCAATTGAGTGTGGTTACCTATGGCTTCTACATAAACTCATTATTTTTTCTTCAAATAATCATAATCTACCACATTAGATTAGTATCAAAAAAAATTGTGGTCCTAAATTTTCCTTGCAAGCAATTACTTCGGTGTCTTAGTTGGACTTTGAACTACTAGAACTCCTTTAAGTTCAATCACATATGGGCCCTCCTGACTTTGAACTACTAGAACTCCTTTCAGTTCAACCACATATGGGCCCTCATAGGAGGAAGAAATCCTTTAAGTTTAAAGTTTATTCAATTAAAGATCTTCCTTTAGAAAATTGCCATCAAGTCTTGCTTTTCTATAGATTTTCACTTAACGGCAATTACATGACAGACACTAAAGCAATACCTTAAAGTGAATAAATTTGAAACTTCGAGGACTTTCAAAAGTAAATTTAGAGATCTGAAATGAATTTTGGTCAAACTTATTAAAAGCAATGCTATATATTCACTATTCACGGTGTTCTAAATGGCAGGGACCAGTATTAGTAAGGTCCAAAAATTAGAATGAATAAATAATCACTAAGTTCAGGAAAAGCAACTTGCATGTATATATATAATTACAATTAGATAAACAAAGGATAAAGCAAAATCTAAACAATATGATAATTAAATTATTTTGGAACATGATAATAAGTGCCAGGTATGAAGCATTGACAAAAAAATATATTAAGTAAAAAGTTCAATTACAAGGAAGACTAAGAATAGAAGCACTCACAAGAATTTGTACTACTACCTCAAATCCTAAGGGATTATAAACTAAAACAATAACAACCTACAAAGAAGATGAGAATGTACAAGACATTAGATCGAGTTCTAATATTTAATTCATGGAAAAGAAGATAGTTCAAATTAAAATAAAATGATACTCTTTTTTTGAATGAAATATAGAAAATAAAATGATACTCCTACCAAGCTTTTCCCATCCAACAATACAGCTTGTGATGGAGAACAGTAATTTATAAATGCTTTTTTTTACTCTAAGAATTAACCTTCAATTTACTCTTCCCACTTATTGAGTATAAGGAATGTGATGTGAATATCTAGATAATAATTCCTCCAGCTAAACCTTCTTTTTTTTTTTTTTTGGAAAGAATCAGTCATCACAATAACAAAGAATAGGATACAAACACCGATACAAAACTTAACAGCTAATTGCACTAAACAAAGTACAACACCTGCAAAAAATGTAGAGCTGTAGTGCATCAAAGCCTAAAACACCAAATGCTAAATATAGCTAAACAAAACTCATCCTTAACCTAAAGTCAGACTATCCATCTAATTTACAAAACACAACTCTAAATCCCCACCTTGCAACACACTATCAAACAAGATCAAACACCCTTACAAACTAGGGAAACATTCATCCTCCATTTACAGTACAACACAGCACACGATTCAAAATTTAAATATTGAAAATCCTTAACATCTTTCATTATGACTAATAATAAACTGGTCTTCAGTATATAGTTTCTTAAGCTAATTTACAAAGTACAGCTCTTAAGTTCTTCCCTTTTAGGTGAATTACACTCCAATCAACTAAATCCAGCAGTTGAATTTGGGGTTAGAGATTGTCCATTTCCTTTAATTAAGTAAAAGAGTACAAAAAAAAGAGATGATTTCTGTCCTCAATACAGGACCTTCCACAAATCCAACTTCAGCTTAACATTGATTACAGAGGCTACAAAGTTATTGAGTCACTCTTGAACATTATAGTGAAACAAAATAGGAGAACGTAATATAATATCGTCCTTTAATAAATAAATAAAAAAAATCATGTGAATAGGACTTTAACTAGCAGGTCTCCCTTCAAATATCATTTGTATATAAAGTTCTTACTCTTCTTTCTATTGGCCCCTGCTACTTCACCAAGCCCTCAATCTCTTGTGGTATAGTTCGCACCCAGTGTTATGTTTACACACTTTGAGCAAAGCTCCACCATTATTAAGACATCTACCCTAAGACTAAGCAAGACCCAATACGCCAATTTCATGAATTAACTAACCAGCATCCCAAACAGAATTGTAAACCCTGGCCTTATGATTAATAAGCCACTACCCACCCTCAAATTAATGACTCACCCTACCATTCAAGATTGACCAAGATCCACTGCCAATTGTATGACCCAACCAAATTGTAAACCCCCAATCACCCAAAAAAAACTTCACACCACGCTGATTGCTGAACCTAAAATAGATGAAGTTCAACATCAATTCCTATGTATATACCCTCATCAATAACAACCTTAATTTTTCCTACCCAACTTTAATTCACACACAACCAAAACCTACCCACATCATTCATAAATTATTGAAGCCAGATTCTGAAACCAGATTTTTTCACCCCAAATTAACTAGAACATTCATTAAGACAGAGATGGGCTCAGGCCCTCAGCCTGATGTACCTTTCTTTTTGGTGGAAGAACTTCGGAATTATTCAGCAAAAACAGATGTATAGGACAGCAAGTACAAAGGTGAGTTTGTTTCACAACAAATTTTTTGACCTGAATTCCCAAGAGATGGACAGACTAATTAAACACCTCAAATAATATCAGATTCTGTACAGCTTCCTTTCATATATGCTAGCTCTATTGACAGCAAGCAAAAATAAAAATGGAGTCTTCAATGAACATCAAATATCCCTTCCCAACAAAAATTAAAATACATAAAAATAACTTGTTGATAAAGAATCTTCTATGAACTAAAGACATCAGTAGAATATAAAATCAGTGAAAACTTGTTACCAGCATCAGTAAAAACTTGTTAGCAGCAAGAGTTTATTACAATATTCTTACAGTCTACAGGCTATGAATTACCTGCATCGGTTGTGAACCAGTGTCATGGAGTCCCTAGCTTGACACTCTTCCTTCAAGCATATCTTGGGTTCAGTTTATTTGCTCTGACAAAACTCACTAGTCAACAACTACTAAATACATTCATTTCAAGAAAAACAATTACTGTGACACAAATTAAACCAAAAATCATCACAACACCCCAAATGAAATTACCTCTATTTGTAACAACAGGATCTGGGTAGTAACCTCAACATCTAATCAAAACACAACCCAAATCAGTACAAATATCCCAAAAGTCAAATATGGGTTTAAAAAATTGTATAAGAAGCAAAAGGAGGAACTAACCAGATGGGTTAAGATTTCTCCCTGAAGTGGAGCTCTTGAGATTGAAAAACCGAGTTTGAATGTGCTTTTCAAACAAAGGGTTAATTCGTCCCACCATGTTCATCAAAACAATGTCGAAAATCGCCAGCACTTCAAGTGGGTACCTAACCATCCTGGTGTACAAGTCGGAATCATAATCAAACACGTCGCGTGCATTGACTCTTTTGAGCATCATCGGCGTCGTAGCCCTCACCAGTGATCTCGGTTAGTTTCAAGTCCAGTGATCTTTTGAGCACTCATTATCGACACAACAACAAGATTCATCATCAGATCAGTGCTGGTGCAGAAGCTATATAGGGAGTTGCCACCTGGTGTCAAGTTAAAAGGATGAAGAGCTTTATGATGATAGCAAAACAATACACTATGGGTCTAAGCGAAGTTTCAGTTTTGTCGCTAAGAATGGCTTCAATGGCATGGGAAGGTGGACCATGAAAGAATACCGACTTGACGGAGAGTTTGCAAACACGACTAATCATGTAAGTTTTATTTTCCTTGATTTTCTATATTTAAAATTCATATTGCTCTGTTTCTAGATTTTATTTGAAATATTGTTTGGTGCTCAAACTTGATTGCCACATTATTTTGTATCTGTGTCCAAGTTAATAAATTTAGGCTAGCAATTTGATTTTCGGCTCATTTACTCAAATGGGTATACCTTATTTTATTGATTTATTTCTTAGATTTCAGTCACTGAATTTATGTTACTGTACGTGTTGTTGAGGATTTGACCAGTTTTGTCAAGTGGCCATTTTGAATTTAGGGGTTTAATGTTTGTTTGGACTGCATGTATATATGGAACTCCATGGTTTTACTTGCTGTTTGTAAATTCAGAATTCTAGAGGTTGTGGATTTTAGTTATAGTGATCCAATTTGTGATCTGGGACTGTTGAAAACAGTGTGTGATATTTCTTGTTACTCTATAGCCGATTAGTTCCCATTTTATTTGGTTGCTATAATTAATGGTGACCCAGTTTTGGTTTTTTAACGATGCTTGTTTAATATTGTTGCATATACATATTGTTCAAATTAAGTTATTGGGTGAGATTTATAAATACGCATGTGTGTGTGAGAACGTTTATGATTTATTTTGCTGCATGTATATGTTAGAATATCTAGCAAAGGATGCACCCGAGAATAGATGAGTGTGAACATTTTTATCTGAATGATGCTTAATTGCTTAATGTTGCATATTGTCCAAAGTTATCTGATTATATTTATTTTAGAATAAACAAACATGGATTTTTTTTCTCCATGCGCAAGTTTCCTAATTTACTTCTTTAATAATTAAAAAAAGGCACAATGCAAATATTTCCATACGGTTTAAACTTCTCCCTAAATGTTTTTATTGTTGTTGTTATCGCAGGATAATTATGTCATTTGCTGCATTTCAAAGAAGGAGAATATCTAGAAGACCAATATCTAAGATCTCGTTGGGCAAGAGATAGAGCATCTCCAATCTAGATTAATTTTTTTTTTTTAACAGAAAGTAAAAAAGAAAAAACACTAATTTCACAGTATTTCATTTTCATTATTTCTTAATTAGTGCTATTTCAATTTTTGGGGTCATTTTCTGAATGATTTACAAGATTTTTTAATGATTTTTTCAAAATTATTAGATTAATCGTGGTGTTAATATCTTATTTTGATGTATATGTTCCTATTTGACCTTTGCTTATCTTGAGCATGTATATGATGTTAGTAATTAACACGAATTTCACAGTATTTCATTTTTATTATTTCTTAATTAGTACTAATTCATTTTTTGTCATTTTCTGAATGAGTCTTTCTTACAGTTTTTTTTTTTTTTTTTTTTGGTATTTTCAAATTTATTATAGATTAATCATGTTAATACTATCTTATTATTATGATGTATTTGTTCCTAAATTTGACCTTTGCTTTATCTTGAGCATGTATGATGTTACTAATTAACATGTTCCGATCAAAATGGGAAGAATACCATTGTGAAATGTGTCATTCCGACGGAACACATGCTCTGAAATTTTGGAAAATAACTAAGGGAAAATTCAATAAAATTTTTAACTTTTAAGCCATGCCATGACATTTCGAAACATAAATAAAAGAGAGGAGGAGAGGATGAAGGAGATATGCATGCAATACAAGATGAACGACTTAATTAACTGTACCTTAGGATCTTTATGACTCTTATTTAGACTATAGAGTGATACTGGTAAGCTTGTTCAAAAGTTATAACTAAGTCCTATAAAAAAAAAAAAAAATTCTAAGTGTATTAGACTATTAGTTACAAAATCTTTCAATTTTCCTTATTTCTTTAATTTTGCTTCTTTTAGAAAAAATGATAATAATAATTTCCTTTTGGTATTAGTGGATAGGTAAGAAAATAAAATTCAAAGAAATTAGTAGACAGTTTTTCACACTAGATATAGTGTACGTGCTGAAACCAAGTGGTGGTACATGCAAACACTAAAAATGCATGCAAGCCAATAATTGGTTGTCTTGGTTGGACTTTGAGCTAAGTACGACCTTCACTAAGAAATATTATTAAGCAATAATCAATTCTCTAATCCGGGGCCTATAAGTATTCCCAGATTACATCATATATTGAAAGAAAATAAAATAAAATTACAACAACAAATAAAGACACCGGATGGGCTATCCTCCTCTGTTGATGTCCAAAAACACTTGTGGTCAAAGGCTTGTAAATAAACACATTGTTTAGCTAGTACAGTATATTAGCAAAATATTAAGATCATTTTATGCTGGAGTGAAGAAATTCCATTAAATGTAGTCTCAAAATGATTCTTAACCCAAAAGAAAAAAAAAAGGTAGTCTTGAGATACGTACGTCTAACAAATGGTTTGCTAACGTGAAAGTTTTGGTGAATTAGCTAATTGATGATGAAAATTGCAAAACAGATTGAGAAAGACATATTTGAGGTGCCAAAACCCAAAAGCCCCCAAAATCCTGAAGTCACACATTTAACAATAATCAATCTTAAGGAAGAGTATTTAAGAATAGGCCTTGAACATGGCCTTACTCCAACAGGATTTCTCTTATAAGTTTGTACCTTTATATCTTTATAATTAAGTAAACAATAATATAAGCTTGGTATATGGTTAAGTAACTTGTAAATTGTAATTCAACTAACACATTTTGGTTGAAATTTTTTGCTAGATAGCATAATTTTAAGAAAATTTTTGTAAATAACACATGACCAAACTTATTTAGTTAGATAGCACTTTTTTGGAACTCAAGTTCCAAGTGAAACTCGAATTTACCAAACTCGAGTTTCAAGCATTTTGTTTGATCTGATTGCCATATTACTTAGAACTTGAGTTTGGTAAACTCGAGTTTCACTTATTTAGTTATGTAGCACTTTTTTTGAAAAAAATTGCTAAATAACACAATTCCAAACTTATTTAGTTATGTAGCACTTTTTTAGAACTCAAGTTCCAAGCATTATGTTTGATCCGATTGCCATAATATTTGGAACTCAAGTTCCAAAAAAAAAAAAGGCTACAAAACTAATTAAGTTTGACTTGGTGCTTTTTTCCTAAATATTTCAAAAAGTTATGCTATTTGGAAAAAAAAAAAAAAAAAAAAGGCCCAATTTGGTGTTTACAAGGGAAAAAATTTAAATATTCTCTTCCTCATTATGTCCATCAAATTATCACAAAAATAAAAAAAATAAAAAAATAAAATGGTATATTTTCCTTTGGCTTTTCTGGGGGCCAAAATAAATAAATAAATAAATATATTATTAGATTCCATTCCTATGTTTATTGAGTCTCTATTTCTTTGTATATAGTCTTTTGCATTTTTGTAAAAAAAAAAAAATTTATTATTATTATTATTGAGATGAAATCTAAAAAAATCTTATTAAGATAATACTAGCCTTCAAATAAATAATTAGTTTTTTATGTTTAGGATACTTCCCTAGTGACAATTGCCTTGTGGATGCTTGTTCGTGTTCCCATGTTTGACGCATACACTTGAACCTTTACTTGACAAAATGTGCATCTTTCCGTTTTTGTGAGAGACCTTTTTGACAATTAATATTTATTTATCTTCTTGCTTTTCTAAAGCTCTTCTAATTTGATTTTTAGGGGCAGGGTTCTAATTTATATTAGAAGCTATGGGAAGCATTGTATAGGTCTTATTACTTCGGCTTTTCTGGGGCCTTACAGAACTCTAGGGAGTTATTCATATATTAATTTTGTGATACACACACGTTCTTGGATACATCTGTTTATATTTTTTTCTTCTTGTAACATGAATGATAAGGGTAATTCTTGAAGTCTAAGTAAAGGTGATGGACCGGGTTTATGAATAAGTTTTATGAGTTTTTTTACTACATGTCCGGGACAAAGCCCAACTTCACTGGAACGGGTAACACTATTAAAGGAAAGGAGATTAACAAATGGGTTCACAAGCTTTGAATATGACCTTTGTTTTCGTTCAGTTCACCTCCAAGACGAGCTCGTAGTCCTCTTAGAAGGTCTCCTATTGGTCGTATGCGTACTCCTCTTATTCGTACAACTGCTTGCTCCCGACGGAGGTAACTTTTCTAAATTGTTTCTAATCCTAAGCATGATTGATCTGGTTTTCTAGTTGTCTGAATTGTGTCAGCTCTCTTTTATTTGCTTTACATATATGTCCGATTTATTTCAGTAGGATGGGAATAAGTTTTATGAATTTTTTTTAATATGGGTCTTAAAGTTGCAGAGCTCTGGTGTTACTTGTAGAATTGCTTCATTTGAGTGTATGCCAGCAAATTTCTTTGTATGCGTACATGAGAAGTAGTGGACTCCTAGATGGGTGGTGGACTTGTGGGTTGTAGCGGAGGACATTTTGGTAGAAATTGTAGTAGTGCTGTATGGAATGCTGTTCAATATGGGTTGCGAGGTGCCTTGTAAACATTGCTGTTCATTGTGGGTTCAAGTAATTTCTTTTAGCCCTTTATGTGGCTTGGATGACAGATAGAATGTATTGGATGTGTATAGGTTTTAACATAGCCATGAAATGTTTGGATCATCACTATCTTGTTTGACAATACTGGTATATCCAAGGGCAAGACTCTACGACTCCACCTGTCTTCAATTTAGTTTTGTTTATAAGTTCTATCATGCCCATTGTTCTTATGATGTCACCCTGATTTTTGCAACTTACATAAAGACCATGTCGGTTCTGAACTTGAGTTGCAATATTATGTTGGCTTCAATTTCATTCCACCCCTTCTTTTTCTTCAAATTTGTAATAGGCTCAGTATGTTGTTGAGTTTTGCAAAATGCTATTTCCCTTTGTTAATAGATTTGTGCTGTTAGTTTGTATTACTTTTTAACTTAAGCATGCCTTTCTCTGTGGGGGTGTTGTTTACAATAGAGGTCGAGTACTAGTCGGAAGACATGGGTGGTCATCATCCTACTCTGGATCACCTAGTCCATGCAAGGTTAGTGTTTGTAATTTTTTGTTTTAAAAGAGAATTCCTCCTACTAGATACCTTACATTGCTTATTCTTTCTAATTATAACAGTTACCTCGGAGATCAAGGAGTCGTAGCCCAAGAAGGTAATTTCTATCCGTGAATGGTTTCACTTTTATTCATCTAAATACATTTTATTTCTATTCTAATGGGGTTTTAGGTCGGATGGCTCTTCCTCTGCCCCTGGGATGGAGGGTGAGATCATAGATTCAAAACTCACCTGGCATTTGTGTCACTTTGCAATGAAGAAAAATAAATTTACTACTCACTTTAATGGGGAGAGGAGGATATGGGGTTCGTGGTCATAACGTGATTTTATATATTTGGCCACTCTCCTCTCCTCTCTCCCCATCTCTCTTTATCCAAACATAGGATTTCAACATGATGAATTTCATTCTTATGCGCAAGGTATACGAGCTTGCAAGATGACATTCTTTCAATTTTCATGTGATGAGTCCAAGATGAAAATGTCTTTGTTGTGTCCCCCACCCCCAGATCAAATTATCATTTTCAGTAACATCTATATTTAAGTTCATATCAATATTTATACTCCAGAACTATTGGAAAGTACATATGCATGTATTGTCTTGATGGTGGAAGTTAAACTCCAAACTGTTAAACGCTTGTTCCCTTTAGAATTTTGATTTCCAAATTGGACTCTCAATGTGATATGGGGAAGGTAAAGTATTTTGGTGGTTGCACTTGGGAAAAATATTTAAGTGGGAGTTTTTTCAGTTATATAACATTAAGTTGCGAAATTTATAGAATTCAAAGAAATGGATATCACTGGAGAAAAGGAGCACAATGAAAAATTCCTACTACCGAAGAGGTAGTTTTAAATTCTATAAAATACACACGAGGGAGCTATCTGTTGCTTTCCATGAGGAGATGGAAGTTGAGTTGGCATTTGGGTTTAAAAAATGGATTTGAGGATATTTTAGGCGACAAGGCTGGCTTTAGATTTTGGTTTGTACTTTGTAGTTCAATAAATAAGCACTGATGATGGTGATAATAGCATGAGCAGACTATAACTTGGGAAATTTCAGGTTGGTTAATTCATGGTTTACTGCTTTTGCAGTGTTATGTTGTCATCATCTTTGGTTGAGTCGATTTAACTGGCATTTTCAATATGTAACCTTAACTGCTAAATCATAATGTCTGTTCTACCATTTATTGTGGACTGCATAACTTGCATTCAGTTGCATGAATCCAGAGTGCTTCGCTAGACTGTTTGGAATTTTGTGGATATATCATAGGGTATTGATTCCCTTGGTCTCACCTTATTGGCAAAGCTGTGTATTATTTATCCAAAATAAAAATCATAAATCTCTGCACATTTGTAGTTTCTCTTCTTGCTGTTGATGTCACACATTTTTTATAATACTGCATTTTATACCTCGCAGAGACATTCTTAATTTTTATGCAAATATCAAATCATTTCATTTAGAGCATTGGAGGTGGTTCAGCTGTAATATTTCAAATCTTTTATGCGGTGATCTATTTTTTATATCTTCATGTGAAATCATTGTGTTGTGGTAATGCCTGATTTGTGATGACTCTAACTCCAAATAATGTATGTCTACCACTAAAAGCCAGTTTTAAAAAAAATGAAATGATTTTATTGTCCAGTTTTCCACAAAAAAGATTATTGCTGGTGTGCTTATCTTATTGTACTTGATTATAAGCCCTTTAGAGATAGCCAACAAAATCCTTAGGTGGCATCGTTTTGGGTGATTATGCCACATGAACAGAATTAACAAGTATCATAACTAGGCAACCATTGCCATATAGTTGAGGTTACAGTTTGTTGCAGCTAAATAATTTGAGATTTTAGCCTTTTCTTCTTTTTGACATTTTACGTTAGTACTTGTTTCTTAAGAAGCAGAGTACATAAACTTAAGGCGGCATTGGTGCAGTCAAAAGTCACATGAATAAAAATATTGAATTTCCTCTAACCGGACTCGGTGGGATATTGTTGAACCTCAGTAGGAAAGAAAATGTAGTATCTGTGAGCTAAATCTATACTAATATAGAAAACCAACTGCGTTTGGTGTGAAAAGGCTTTTTTTTGGTGTGAAGATGTTTTCCCTTTTCCATTATCCCCAAATTAATGGAAGATAGTAGAAGTCTGTCTCATCTCAACTTTTGAGGATATAGTTTTATGGACAATAATTTGGATTTGGATTTTTTTATATTTTAAGTAATTTGTATCTCCCACTTTCCAAGATTTTCTTGGCCGTGGGATCTTGTTAGGACCAAAAATTGTGCAGAAGGGAATTAGCAACTCAAATAAATTTAATAAAGAAATTTTGTGAGTCATGGTGCTCACACATAGTGCATGCCAAACCTCCAAATAGTTAATAGACTAACAATTTCCTAACTAGGTTATTCGTAGAAATTAATTTCTAAGATTATGCTGGGAGGAGTACTTGGCCTTGTTTTTGCATGTCTCTCCTCTTTGACTTTGCCTGAAGTGTAAACTTGATTCCTTTAACACATATTATATTAGGTTCCTTGTTGATATATATATTGTAGTTCTTGGTCTATGAAGATACGTTGTTAGGTGCTCCATTTTATTTTCCCATTGAGGCCGAACCTAAACTAGTTCTCGAGAGATAGCTGTTCATATACTGATAAGGGGTGTATGGATTCTCAAGAAGAGAGGAGCCATGGTGGTGCCCCTAGACTGCCTGGATCCCACAATTGAATAGAAAGTTGGATCTACATTGGATCTCACCTTAATCGCCCCATCTATCCTCTTGAGGATATATATATATATATATATAGTTTTAGGACTTGTGTTCGCAGCTTTAAATGTTTCATGCTTTCATTTATATTTGGGTTTGTTCTGATGGAAGCTTACTTTTGTGTAGGCCCATTAAAGGAAGAAGCAGTAGCAACAGCAGACACAGTAGTTCTCCACTGCTGCCTCGAAAACCATAGGTAAGCACTGCCTCTCTATATCCCCAAATGCCCCTTGCCCTCCCCTCCCCAACCCTCCCCTGCCTTCCCTCCTCCCAACCCCCTAAAAAAGAATCTGAGTTATGTATGATGTAATGTTGAGGTGGTATTGACTATGAGAACAAGATATTGTGGCTGTAATATGCTCTCCGAAGGTAGCATCTAGGTTTGTCTCAATTATGTTGGAGGCAATGTTAAGCACTGGTTATTTGCTGTTTATTTTTTCAAAAATTATTTAAGCTAAACATTCTGATGGAAGAAGCAATATGCAAAAGCTGTATTCTTGCTTTAATGAATGCTACATGTACAGTTTGTATGATTAATATTGTTAGTAAGTGTGCGAAAACATGCAGATCCTTTATTCAAACATGAACTGATGATCTTTGATTGCCCTTCTCTCTAGCTGTTTGAAGAATCAATAATCATACTGGCCCTCGTCCCAAACAGGGGCCAGGTTCTTGTATGACTTGTTTAATTAGTTGATTGTTCATCAACGGGTTTTTCAACAAGAGAGTATAGTGTCTCATATAGTTCATTGGTGTTGCTGTTGGACATTCAAAATATAAGGTGATGTTGGCTCAATCCAGTTCAGCCATCTAGTTTATAGGTTTTCGCAAAGACCCTTGGGTTTCACTGGTTTAGTTGGGTCAGTTGCATTCCTGGTATTTTCAACTCCATTGCTCATATCCATTGGTATGGCCAAGGTTGTTAAATTTGGATCTTACGTAAGATCAATGGAAGGGTTCAAGAATTGAATTGTAGGATCAAAATCGAAAATCATAAGTTCTTACCTTTTGTTGAAGAATAATAAAAAAAGGACAATAATAGAGAGTCTATATGTTGAATAAATCATTAGAATTAAGAAATTATCCATGAAAAAAAAATGTTTTAGTTTAATAGAATGTAATCATACCTACACTAGTGCATCTATAACAAATTCTTCATTTAAGAATTGCTATATATAAAAAATAAAGTCCATTTGTGCATTGGGGATTTTATTATTTTATTATTTTTGGAGAAGGAAGGCAAGTTGAAGTTTATGGAAAAGGTTTGGCTCCAACAAGGAATATGATGTGTTTTGTCATGTGCAATATACAAGACTCATTTGGTTGGTTGAGTTAAGTGAATCATGTGCAATGCACATGATGATATGGATTATTGTCATCTTTTTATTGATGGTTGGAGCCCAAGACACAAAATGTGTTTGAAGCCAAACTTTTTCCAAATTTTATTAAGACTACGAGATTAGATACAGAAAGAAAGATCTGGAGGGAACTCTTCCATCCAGACAAGCAAATCATAACCTTCCTTGGCTCTTCGAGCTAAAGCATGCGTGTCCTTTGCATTGTATAAAGACTTGAGTTTCACTAATGATTATGTTGCCATATAGAGTAGAACATTGTGGCAATTTTCTTAATTTCATGACTTTTAACATCTGAATCACCTTCAAGCTCCACAGGATAACACCAATCTCCATAGCAAAAATAACGGCTCATTTGGCTGCACTACCCCATTGGTTAATAAAGTTTTAATAGCTATTTTAGTGCCTACTAGCAGCTACCCAATAAAATTCTTGAGCCAAACAAAAATGGCGTGGACAGCAAAGAATATATATAAAAAAAACACCAACTGTATACCCTCCTATTCTTCCACTTTAGTTACCATTCTCATTTGAACAAAGTAAAGTTCCTGTGTAGTAATGCAATGACATGGAAGGTGAAAAACAAGGTGGTGTTTCCCAATACCTATTCAAGCTGTGTTGACTAAAAGTAATCCAGGGTGAAATGAAAAGGTGAGCTCCTTTCTCTGATGATGATGCTGATTCTATATACTCAAATAAAAAATAAAAAAAAGGGGGGGGGGGGGGGCGAACTTTCTCTGATGATGATGCTGATTCTATGTACTTAAAAAAAAAAAAAAAAAAAAAAAAAAAAAAAAAAAAAAAAGGGGGACAAAGTTTAGATACAAAACTAGTTGCAGCCTAAGGCTACAACATTATTCAATAAAATAAATATTACCTACAAAATTAGTTGTAACCTAAGGCTACAACTTCCTTTAATAAAATTAACATTATTACATATTTTAAAAATCTAACTGTTGAATTGCATGTTCTTTATACTTTTAATATACACATCAAATTATGTGTCAATCATATATTATTTACTATATATATCTATTAGCTTATATTTAACGTATAATTTTAAACTATAAAAACTTGTAATCTAAACAATTTATTGATGACGTAGATATTGATATTTAATTTTCTAAAAATTTTTAAAATATGGAAGATATAAGAAGAAAATGTAATCTAATGGTAAATTTGTCAAAATTAACCTCCAATAAAAAGATATTGAGTAAGGTTGCAACTTTAGGCTATAACAATTTTGTAGCTAAATGTTGTCATTTTTAAAATCTAACCGTTGAATTGCATGTTATTTACATTTTTAATACACATGTTAACTTTTGTGTCAATCGGATATTATTTACTATATGATCTATAAGCTTATATATCATGCATAATTTTAAACTACAAACTTGCGATTTAAACAATTTATTGATGACATAGCTACTGATCTTTAATTTTTTAGAAATTTTGCAAACATGAAGGATATAAGGAGATGTAATCCAATGATGAATTTGTCAAATAGGATATAATGGTCACCTTTGAGCCAATTTCTTCTGCCTCTAGCATAATTGGTGATGCCAGATAGGAAGTTCCATATTTCATTTTCTTGCTTGTTATGTAGACTTTGACCAAGTTCGCTACTTTTGATTTGTATCTTTTTTTTATTTACATTGGGTACGTGTAAACGGGTTCACATTAGATTCAAATTAAAGATATTAAGTTGGGTTTGACACATCAGACCTGTTTAATTGAAGGTAAATTTTACCAATTTATCCATAATTTTTAATTATATTTTAATTATTGATAACTTTTTTGGTATCTAGTTATATATTTATATTCACTAGTAAGTTGTTTGAGCTATGCATAAATAATACTATAATGTTTTATATAAGATACTTTTGGAAAATGTTGTACATATATAACATAGTATAATTGTTATAAAACTTTGTTAGTAATGAGTTCATCATAAGATGTAACTATTATAAATTGCACACATTTCAAGCTACAAAATGATGAAATAAAATTGAGAAAGAAAAAACAAAAACAAACCTTAATGAACAAAACGTTAAAATCTTCTATCCATACGTTATTGAAATTCATAGAAAAGAAAGCACACACAACATACAGATCATTATACAGTCACCATTAAACCAACACTAAAAAAAAAAAAAAAAAAGGTTAAACCAAAACTCAATTTACTGTAGGAAAAAAGTCAATATATATTTCTTTATTGAAATATCAAGAGACTCACTTGAAAAAGAAGGTTGGAGTCTAAAGAATGCTGATTGAATAGTTGTGATTTTTTTTTTTTTTTTTTCCCCACAAAGTCAATTGCCATTGACTAAATCCTGTCCAACCAGGACAATACATGCTTGAACCCTATAATCCGAATTTAAGATTTTTAGTAGGTTTAGTTTTTATTTATTTTGAAAAGACCTATCTGCTCAAGTTGTATGCTAAGATTAAACAAACTTAAAAAGGACATTGACAATGAAACTTATACACTAAAATAAACAATTATTGACTTCTCAGTTCTAGACTTCTGGCATCTTTTAAAAATCGATAAACATAATAACACAACCTATAAAAGAAAATAGCAAAACAAAGAATCTCACAATCTTAACCCTATTGATTGTAAGTGAAGAACTTAATTTTTGAAAGTAGTGAAAGATAGCTTGAACTCATACATATCATGGCCACTTAATGTGCGATGGACAGCCACTACTAACTTCAACAAAAGATTACAAGAGCAACAGGTTTCTTCTATTGGCCAGATGTTTTAAAAAATTGTGAGCATGGAAACAAAATTTGAGAATAGCAATAATTTCAGAAATTTAACTATAAAAGGGGTGTTTTTAGAGAAAGAGAATGGAGACATAAATTTGAAGTTGAGAGGGGAAGGCAAAGTGTGAGAGAGAGGTTGGGGAGTCAAAGGTTTAGGAAATACTACATTAATCATTATAGAAGAATGTTGATAAGGTACATTATGTGCAAACAAAAAGGTAAAAACTAAAACATCATTTTGGAGGAAAGCTGTGATTAATGCATCTACACAATTACAAAGGCAGAAACTTTTTTAAATAACCAACGTAAAAACTTGCCTTACCAACAAAAAAAAAAATATATTAATAGAGGAGGGAGACTCTGTTTATGAGATGTGAGTATGTAACTATATCACCATAAAATAATAATGGTTCCCATAGAAAAAAATAAAATAATAATGATTATGGTAAATAATAATGCTAAAAGACCATCTATCTCGATCTCATTAGTTATTAGTCCCTTAAAAAAAAAAATTGAAACAGTTGGTATACTAAAAGACATGAAGAAGAGAGAGAGTTGTGGTGTAAATTTAGGCAATTAATGGGAGAGTTTGATGGTTGTAGAGAAACTTCATAGGAGGTGCCACTTGGCAAAAGTATAGATTCTCACACAATGAGGTCCCTAATTTTATATATACTAGCCGTAGACTAACGCGATGCGTGAAAATATAAATATTATGTAATAAGGTGTAATATATAAAAAGTAATAATTACTTTAAGTATTGTCTTTTTTTAAAAATATTTTACAAGTAATTTTTTTTTAAACCTTTTTATCTTTACAAATATATCATTTTATTATTTTTTGTGTGTTTAATTAATATTTTTTGAAGGTGAACCATATTCTTTTAACTTCTTTTGTAGTGTATTATATATATCTAATATACAACTAAACTTTATAAGTTTCAAATTTATTATTCAAATTTCTCATCTTTTTAGGAATAAGGAAATTATCATAATAATCAAAACTCATCACAATATTACAATGTTATCTTCGCCAAAATTAAAATGAAACTAAAGGAATTAAAAAAAAAAAGACTTTATAATAATTTATTATTCAAACAATTGGTAGGCATATTCAAATTCCTATTTCCAAAAGAAACTAAGTATTAACCCAAACCAAAATTCAACCAAAGCTATAAAAGGGAATGAGAAGACTTTCTAATGAGAAATTATTAAAAAATAATAATAATAATAATAATAACACAATACCAAAACACATATTTAAAAAAAGAAAAAGAAAAAAGAACCATCAACCTTAATTAGAGGTATAAGAAAGAACAAAAATCCACTGAGAGAAAGAGAGAGAGTACTCACAGTTTTGTGGGGGGAAAATATGGGCTGAATGAGAAAAATGATATCAAATTTATGCAAAATGAAATTGGGAGAAAAAGAGTCAAAATATAAGAATGAAGAAAAAAGTGTAACCGTAAAGTTGAGAGTAGTGGGGAGTTAAAGAGACAAAACAAAAGGGAAAAGGTTGTAAAAAATGTAACAGTAGGTGTGAATTAATGGGGAGAATAAGAGGTTTTTTTTTTTTTTTTTTTTTTTTTTTTTTTTTTTTTCTTTTTTTCTTTTTTTTGAGAATAGGGGAGAAGAAAAGTTTAAATAGAGAAAAGTAAGTATAGATGATGTGGCTCAACAAGAGTATAGAAACAATAAATGCTACGTTTCAGCTTTTATATCTAATATATATATATATATATATATTGATTTTATAAAATATGAGAATTGTTAATAAGTTATTCGTGCTAGGTAAACATATAAACTTGACTACATGACCTATTTATTAAATGGGTTATGTTAGGACATGCAGACCTTAATATATGTTTATTAAATGGGTTATGTGAATCGTATCATGTCAACTTGTTTAATAAATAGGTCATGTTAGGGTTGAGGGGTTGTAACTCGATTAATAAACGTGTTGTGTTCGTGTAGACTTATATGGTTGGATACTTATGAGTTAACATGACATGAACACATCATGTGAACACAAATGATCACCCCTAGAATTGAACGTTGTTTTCTTTTGATTGTTTGAGGAGCTTGCAACACAAGTGGCTTCATGCCTCAAGATTTTTTTTTTTTTTTTTGAGAAACAAGCACACACACAAGGGAGAGAAATTGGGTTTAAAATAAAGGCACATCATAAACTCCACTTAAAAGTCATGGTAACTGGCTTCTACAGTGCTCTCTTATAATATGTCTTGGGATTGGGCTTATAGTATCTATATAGTGTATACTCATTGTGGTTTTCTTTTGTTTTAAATCTAAAGATTTTTAATAGAGGGAAGAGAGAAAAGCTCCCAAGTACCAGTGTGCTTAGTTAAAGTTTGTAAAGTATGTAGAGCCATTCGGTCTTTCAAAGAGGGAGAAGAGAGTCACAAAAAGCATCAAA
Organism: Quercus lobata; assembly: GCF_001633185.2. Lineage (NCBI taxonomy): Eukaryota > Viridiplantae > Streptophyta > Magnoliopsida > Fagales > Fagaceae > Quercus > Quercus lobata. The sequence goes on along the minus strand of NC_044907.1, from coordinate 73,606,060 downwards.
TGTTAAAAAACTAGATGGAAACAATTAGGGGGTGGCAAAATAAACCCAAACCCATTTGTCCACGCAAACCCACCCACTCTAATTGAATCCAAACTCACCCAATTATTAGTTGGGTTAAATGGGCATCAACCCAATTAGACTTAATGATTATTGGGTTTTAACTAAAAACCCATTAAACCCCATTTAACCCAAAAACAATTTACCTAAATTCAACCCAACCCTTCCCATAAAATTTAAAAAAAAAAAAAGAAAAAAAAAGAAGAAGAAGAAGAAGAAGAAGAATAAAACGTAGTTTTTAATAATAAAAAATATAGACTAAACAAATGAAAATTAACCATCTGTGATTTTCTCAGTAACCAAACAGAGTCCAAATATTTAAGAAATTTAAGAAAACATTTGAAACTCAAATATACAAATTCTCCTTCTCTTTTCCAGCATTTTCTCCCCAACCAAGCTGGATATTACTCACAAATAAAAAATAACTAAAAAAGAAGAAGAAGAAGAAGAAGAAGAAGAAGAAGAATAAAACATAGTTTATAATAATAGAAAATCTAGACTAAACGAATGAAAATTAACCATCCTATGATTTTCTCGATAACCAAACAGAGTCAAAATATTAAAGAAATACGTTAAGAGAACATTTGAAACTCAAAATCCAATTCTCTTCATCTTTTCCAGCATTTTCTCCATAGCCAAACAGAATATTACTCACAAATCAAACACAAATTTTTTTTTTTTTTTAAAGTCAAATAGTTTTTAATAATAAAAAATTTGGACTAAACTAATGAAAAGCAGCATTATGATTTTCTTGGTAACCAAACAGAGTCCAAATATGAAAGAAATGATAATTATCCATGGTGCATCTACGCCTTCTTAGATGCAGAATCCGATGATGATATCGAACTCGTTCGCTCGAGACGCGATTCTCACATGGTACCGTGGGGAGTTTGTGGCGACGAATGCAATCATCGACGCGCTGTGCGCGCACCTAACTCAGTTGGCTGGTGCCGGAGTCGAAGGGGTGGCGTTGTCGGAATATGACGCGGTGTTCGCTACAATACACCACCAGAGGTTGAACTGGATCCCAATGCTCCAAATGCAGAAGTACCACTCCATTGCCGATGCTGCGTTCGAGCTCCGGTGAGTTGCTGCTCTAAAGAAAAAGTACAATACGATCAATGAACAAGACCATGTGGACTCGACCGCCAAGGTCGAGACGAAGAAGAGCGAGGAGAAAACAGTCTCAGTGTAATTTTTTGATGTAGGCATATTTCTTCAAAATCATACTTCATTGAAGGTTTTTTTTTTTTTTTTTTTTTTTTGATACCATTCAAAAAAGGCATAAACCATAAGTAACATTTACATCATGTTCCATAGTCGTCCAGCAGTAGTAAGTTGGCTCTTTTGTAGCTAAAACAGCTAACAACCATACATAGTTAAGGATAACCTTAGAAACAAAAATCAGCCTGCAATCTAATCCCATCTGCTGTAGGGAGGACATGTCTGCCATGAGAGTTCTCTCTTTCCAATTTGGGGCTCGCTTCTTGTCCACTACTTGAACTAGCTTTTTGCAATTACTTAACATCAAAATTTGTTGATATCCAAGGTTCTTAGCTTTGACTGTTGCCTCCACTATCGCCTCCTGAACTGCACCTGCAACAGATCCAGTAGCACTGCTCCTAATACCACAAAACACCACTTCTCCTTGTAGATTTCTGGCCTCATATGCAAAAGCACTTCTTTTAGCTCTCTTTCTTTTTGCACCTGCTAACTTTACGATCAGCTGCCACTACCCACCAATTGGAATTTGGTCTGTATTTTGCTGATGCCTCTGTGTGCCCAGTGAATCAGCCTCGTTAAAGATTTCATGGTACCTGCAAGACAGATTTTGAGCAGTTAAGAGCACTTCTATTGTTCCATATTGACCATAAGACAGTAAACAGAGTTTGCAGGTATTTCATTGACTCCCAATCCATCCTTTTGTGTCTTATCAGCAAGGACCCAACCCACCCTTGGACAGAAACATTGTTTAGCTCAGAAGTATGAATACCCAATGATGAACCATGCCAAATGGCTCTAGCAAAAGGGCAGAAGAGGAAAAGATGAGTGGTGCTTTTATCCTCAGAATTGCAGAGAGGGCATGTACTATGGACATTGATCCCTCTATTACACAAATTTAGAAATGTAGGAATACTGTCATGCATGACTTTCCACACAAAGATTCCAATTTTCAGAGGGATTTTTACTTTCCAAATTAGGTTCCAAACCTCCTGGGGAATGGTATTGTGAGCATGGTGATCCTGCCTTGAGGCCTGGTAGTCTTCCTGAAGTATAGAATAGGCTTTGTGTACCTAAAATGAAACCCATCATTTACAAATAAGACAAAACGTATATCTGGCCTTCCCAAGGCTAAGTCAGTACATTTGTTGTATCCATTAGTAGCATTACTTATATTTCTCCTCAAGAAAACAGAAGTAAATCTATAGGCAGTGAACACTAAGATCTAAGGGCATTAGTCTATGATAATTACTAGTGCTAAAGCTATGCCACCATAGCCTAGTAAACATTGATAAAAAAAATTTAACTGGCATTTATTGAACAGTCATTTATGCATAAATAAAAAAAGATAAATGTATTGTGTATTGCTTGTGTTATTGGATTATGAGCTATATATAGTTCATGGTTCTGTAAATTTAGTTGTAGCAAGCTTGAAGCCCCCCGCTTTGATTGTAAGAATGAACTAGTTGGGGGCAAAAAAAAAGTATTGGTCCCCTGTATGAGTAGAATTAATGTGATATGCTTCCATTTATGCTTCCATTTTTTCTTTGGAAAACCAAACAAGTAGCATGTTGAAACATTCAAACCCAGTACATCATTGTTCAACCTTTCAAAAATAAATAATGCGACCACTTCTATCCAAGTTATATAATCTTTAATAGTATGTGCACATCTTGCCAAAATGAGTATCTGGTAAAACTAACTTCCCATTGCTGAACAAGTTAATGTTGCAGATGAAATTTAGCTTCCTTCACAATGTTAGCCCACCAAAACTCGTAGTTTCCGTGTTCCTGAAGTTTTGCTATATATGATTCCCCACTAAAACTCGTCCCCTCTGTACTGTATGCCAGCATCACGAGCAAACCAAATGGTTTGGACTGCAGCCTTAAGTTTTGCCACAAAGCTCAATGAGCTGATCCTTGTTCATTCCGGATTATGACTCCCGCTCCTGTTCTATGTTAATCCTCAAAAACTGCACCATCAAAATATTCCTTGTACATAGGTTTACAGGGAGGATTCCAATGCAGTGTGAGATAATACGTTGGCCTATTACAACTTGAGTTGTTGAAGTACCTGAGTTGCAGATTGCTTGAAATTCCTGCCAAAATTCTATAGCCTCACCTGCTATGACACTTGGCTGTTTTGTAGACTGCTCAAAGACCCACTTATTCCTTGCCTTCCAAATCATCCATGACAGTATCAGGAATTGCTCCAGTGTTGTCACAACCCTCCTCCAATACAGGCCAAAATATTCTAACAAAGTCTAGGAATTCATGCTCTAATTACCTCATTTCTGTAGCACCAAATTCTTTGTGCCTCTTCACAATTCCATAATTAATGCATCATGTCATCCTCATTTAATTTGTAGCTTGGACATCATGGCTACGTTAGAACCCTTCTGTTCACTAGATTGGCACATGCAGGTAGAATGTTATGACATGCTCTCCATGCAAACATCTTAACTTTATTAGGGACCTTTGATTTCCAAATTGAGCACCAAACCATCTCCACTGCAATTTTACTGGAGCTTCCAATTCCTATTGAGCACATCCTATCTTGTACATTTTATTTATTTTTTCATACCAAACTAGAAATTCAGTACCTATTAGAAGTTTCAGCAATCCAAGCTTTTCTTAATGTAATGAAGATAGGAACATTGAAAAGCAAACTCATTAGAACCATTGGTTTATACCCATGACATTAGTAGGGACTATAATACCTAGTACCACAACAATAATAAAAATCTATACAAACTCACAAGATTTTCATGTTTGTTAAGGATATTTAAGGAATCACATATCCTAGATACAAACAAGTGAACGATAATATTCAAATCACAAACCCGACATATATGGTGTGTTGAACTATTAGAGACAATTAAGGGATTCCCAATCAGCTTAATTAAGGGGTTTCTAGTCAGCTGTAATTATGGACTGTTAATTTTTTGTAGTACCATAACAATAATAAAAATCTATACAAACTCACAAGATGTTCATGTTTGTTAAGGCTATTTAAGGAATCACATATCCTAGATACAAACAAATGAACAACAATATTCAAATCACAAACCCGACATATATGGTGTGTTGAACTATTAGAGACAATTAAGGGATTCCCAATCAGCTTAATTAAGGGGTTTCCAGTCAGCTGTAATTATGGGATTTGGCAACTGTTAATTTTTTGTAGTACCATAACAATAATAAAAATCTATACAAACTCACAAGATGTTCATGTTTGTTAAGGCTATTTAAGGAATCACATATCCTAGATACAAACAAGTGAACAACAATATTCAAATCACAAACCCGACATATATGGTGTGTTGAACTATTAGAGACAATTAAGGGATCCCCAATCAGCTTAATTAAGGGGTTTCCAGTCAGCTGTAATTATGGGATTTGGCAACTGTTAATTTTTTGTCTAGGTTCATTGTAACAGCATCTATATATTAAGACCGATGTAAAAGTTCTGTACACAAAAAATCCAATCCAAATTGGTTCAACCTTGTCATATTCGATCCCTTGACCAAATTGCTGACATTTTTACCAAACCTTTGGGTAAGGATTCTTTTCGTCGTCTTATCAGCAAGCTAGGCGTTACTCATGTACACGCTCCACCTTGAGGGGGAGTATTAGAGACAATTAAGGGATTCCCAATCAGCTCAATTAAGGGGTTTCCAATTAGCAATAATTATGGGATTTGGTAGCTATTACTATTCTGTCTAGCTGCAATTATGGGATTATGCTGTCAATATTTTTGTCTAGGTTCATTGTAACAACATCTATATATTCAGACCAATGTAAAAGTTCTATACACAGAAAATATAATTCTGACAAATCTTTGTCCTCCAATCTTATTTTACATGAACATATTCATTTATTGTTCATCAGAAAAAACTCAATTATTTGTCTTTTCCAACCTCATTGTGCAAAGATGAATCAAGTATGGCTCTGTCTTGCAACTCTACTCAACCTTGCCTCTTAGCTCTAAAGCTTAGCACTGAATTATCTCTTGAATTTGATGCAAAAAGTGCGAAAGATTAAAGAGACACACAAACAAAGAGAGAGAGAGAGAGAGAGAGGTATATGTGTCACTTATAGAATGGAATCAGGATTGTAGAATTCTGGAGCTAGTTAAGTGCCCTTGATGGACTTCTTGTGTTCCCAATTAAACCAACAAAAGATTCATCTAGCTTAAGAATGTCAATGGAAGACGATATAAAAAATTGAGCTACTGTGGCATACTATAGGCACATCAATTACTACATTTGAAAAAACTGGCTACTAAGAATAAACCCCAAAGAGAACTCATAGAAAGAGAATCCATTGAGTTGAATCTTCACAAATTTTCTTGGGCTCAACATGTTGATTAGGAGCTTTCTCACATTTTTCTTGTTCATTGTTCTCAACTTTTCAATTAGATCTCTCCATCCAACATCTTTCCCCTACTTTCTTTCAAAAGAAAACTGGAGTAGCACTTGAGCTTTGTTGATAAACAACAGTATATGTAGAAAAGAAATCATTCTATGAGACAAAGGGTCTCACTAAAAAGCCTTAGCAATATGGAAATATCTTCACAAAGAGTGGAAAACAAATTTTGCTAGAGGATAGGAAATAGCTACCTCATATGTCAGATAATGCACATAGTTATCAATAAATTTGAGCAGGCTAAGACATAGCAGTGAAGATCTAAGACATTGCAATTCCTTGCATGTTACGGGCACGAACTCCTTTCAAAATTATACTGGAACTAAATTAAAAGAGCATGAGGCGTGTTATATGTAAGGAGGTGAGAATATGTGATAGGTATTTTTTTTCATACTTGATGCACTTGCCACACCTGCACAGAGTTGACAGTTTGTATTTAGAATGAAACGTAAAGTGAAAAAAATCAAATGTTACTTTTTCTTATCTATAGAAAATGGACATTGTACCTAATAATAAAAACTATAGATATCTATTTAACACAACTATAAAATAAAATAAAATAAAATAATTAAAAAAAAAAAAAAAGAACTAAAGGATGGAGCTTATTCTAATAAAGGACAAGAAGGATTCTTCTGAATCATAGAAAGAGAAAAAAAAAATCAGTTATTAAAATAAGCCAAAAGTCATGATTAATAGGAATTGAGTTCCCATTTACTAACAGCCGTTTAGCTTCTATGAAAATAGATAATCCCCATTTTTTTGGATAAATAAACATTTTCATTAAAAATCAAAGAAAATTGCTACCCAGTACACAGGCTTGACTCAAGTACAATTTTCTTTTCACTTCTTATTTAACATGAAATCTTCCTAGAAGGTAGTGTGAATCTGCACCCAAACTCTGCTTCAAGATGTGGTAGTAATATTTTTCTGATTTCCATGGATTGGTAAGTAGTCAATCAAAAACATAATTGCAAGGCTCGATGCATCATATATATATACACACAAACAGTTTTTAAAAATACCACACATTATATGAATCTTGAAAAAAAAAATTTATTGCCAAGACAATCAATCTTTTTTTTTTCCAATCACTTAATAAGAGTATTGGGATAGGTACTAGCAATTTACAATCAATCCTTGTTTCTCTAAGTTGTGAAGAATGTTTATGTCCATATATTTTTGGTGGCTTGAGAAGTTAAGCAACATATAGTGCCAACCTGAATCACAGATAAAGTTCATTACAAAAACCTTGGCTACAGCCTACAAGTAAATTGGAACTTTTGCATTGGATTACAGAAGGTATACTTCTTTTCATCGTCAAATACGTTGTGTAAGCAGATAGTGTAATTGAGGTGAGTTCTTAAATGGACAAATGTCTATGGATATTATATACCTGAGAACATTCATTTAGATAGCCAATCTTCAGTTCACAGTATGCCATGAAGTTTGAGATGCTTAGCTCATAACCTTCTGCAAAATTCAGAGGCTATTAAATGCCGATTTTCATTTTCCAAGTATCCTTTCTACATGCATAAGACTGACTTGAAATTGGAGCTTTTCTGTTAATGCTTGTCTTGTATTCCATTGACAACAATGGGACTCAAAACTACTTTGAAATTTTAGTTTGAGCTATAGGAAATTGGCTAAAAAACATGGACAGCGGATCCTAAAGAATAGAAAGATCAATTCCAAAAACATAAGGAATAAAGCAGTTATATCAGCAACTACAGTCGCTATCCCAATAATAATGAAGTTGTGGCCCAGCCATCCTAACTATAATTCAAATATTCCTAAGTAATAGAAAAAGAACAAAAAATAATAAAGACCTATGCTTTTAGATTATATTATTGAAAAATAGCTCTTTAGCCAATTAACAAACTATATCGTTTCAGTGATCCTAACCAAAGGCATTAAAATGTCAAGCCATTTTAACTTTTGGACAGCATTTCCTACTTTTAAATGGTCAGCTAACCTAGTAAACTATCATAGACTAGTAAGGTGCAATGTTGCAACGCGAATCATTCATGATTCTCATCTCAAACAATCTTGTACACATCCAAACAAATGTAGTGTAGCTTTTAAAAGTCAAAATGATACACATTTTTCTAAAAAATTCAAGATTCTGTGTTTGGTACATATCAATTTTTAAAATAAGAAATCATTTGATTAAAAAAGAATGACTGGAACTAGGAAATTAACTGTTGCAGAATTATTCTTGACTATAGTAAGTACACATGCTTGATAAGGTAAGCAGAAAATATGCATCATAAGTAGACTAATCAAATCAATAAAATATACATATGAAAACCTACTATCCAATAATGAAAACTAGACTGACCTCCCATCCAAGGTGGAGGAAATTTTGGACCTAATACAAACTCCAACACCAACTATCACAATTAACTGCATTAGAAAAATAAAAATCAATTAAAACAAAATAAATACTTGAGTAATTGAAAAGTCTATGTTAATAATTTAACTATGGATGAGCCTCTTAATTTTGAGAGAGAGAGAGAGAGAGAGGGAGAAGAGAGTGACAAAAGGCATCAAATGATAAAGAAATTGGATGGAAACAATAAAGGAGGAAACAATCTCAATGTAATTTTTTGATTGAGGCCTATTTCTTCAAAGTTCAATCAAAATGTCCTTTTTTTTCTTTGATGGTGGAAAGAAATTGAATTTCGAGTCATAATTACAAAGTCATGTTCCGTTGAAGTTGAACCCAAATGAAATCCATCATTTACAAAGGTTAAGACAAAACACATATCTGACCTGCCCAAGGCTAAGTCGAATCCATTGAAATCCTCACTTGTTTTTCTCCTCAAGGGAGCAGAAAGAAATCTCTAGGCAGGCGGGCACAAAAGTCTAAGGGCCTCAGTCTATAATTACCAGTGCTAAAGTTATTCCACCATAGCCTAGTAAACATTGATAAAATAAAAATAAACAAATAAAAAATGGCATTTATTGAATAGTAATTTATGCATAAATAAAAAAAACATTCATACAAAGTAGTATAGTCTCACGAGCTAACATAGAATTGTCTAAAATTATCAATAAAAAAAAAATTTGAAATTGTCTAAATTGATTAAGTAAATTAATGAGTATTATTGGCAGGGTTAATATTCACATACAAAATTAACATTACACAAGCTTGATATTTTAAACCAATCATTGGTTACGATATGAACAAATTTTTTTTGATGTATCAATCAATTTTATTAAATACAAACTAGAGTACACAGAGCCTTAAAGGGAAATACACCAGACAGAGGAACCCTTTGTATGCACAAAAAATACAAGCAGTCACCTTAAATCAGGCCAATAGACTAAGTCTGCCTATCCTTAAAAAAAAAAAATAATAAACCTACATAGGAAATAGAAATACAACAAAGGGATGATCCTTGTGAACAAACCAACAGTTGTGACTACATCAAGACACCAGAATGCACCATTTTGTAGAAGACTAGAAATAACAGCCATCATCATAACCATATTATATCTTCTTAAATAGCATACAAGTATTCAAGCCCCATTTGCCGCATACTATCCATGGCATCTAAATTACACCCAAAGAAATTAAATAAGAAGGTAAATCCATAAGATATCCAAGATACATAACTATAATTCAAAGGGACAGGAAAAAAAATTCACAGTTGCTAATAATAATAGAAACTTTTATGTTTTCAGGTATAGAGATTCATTCTAAAGTCTCAAAAATAAAAACATCACATACCATAGAAACAGTTATCTTCTTCCACCACGTTTGTGGGCATTCTTCTTCAATCTTCTAAGCATGATATGCTGCTCTAATTTGACCATCCTCACAAGGCACTTTGGTTTTCCAATTTTAAACATAAGATATCCCATAAACATTCCGAATATTGTTCCACTTGCGTAACCTATGGATACAGCTTGCCAACCAAACCCATTTTCATGCTCTAAATTTTCATCTTGTTGCAAGGTAGGTGGTGGTGGTTGCTTTGCCTCATTGTTGTCGCATGTTCTTGACAATGGAAACCCACACAATCCCAAGTTTTCGGTGTACGAATTATTGTTGAATGTATTGAATTGATTTCCTGAAGGTATGTGTCCTGTGAGTTGGTTATGTTATAGATTTAAGACTTCAAGCGATGTTAGATCTGTCAATTGACTAGGAATCTCCCCACCGAGCTTGTTGAAAGAGAGGTCCAACCATTCAAGATTGGTCAAATTTCCAATTGATGATGGAATATAACCTATAAGGTTATTGTAAGAAAAGTTGAGCCCCTTGAGTGATTTAAGCCTTCCAATTATCTTTGGCATCTCTCCTCTGAAACTATTGTTTGAAAAATCAATGCTTGTTAAGATGGTTAGGACTCTCTCCATCTCAATATAATGCCCTTTCATCATGATATTCAATGAATCTTGATAATAATTTTCTCCCATATATTTCGATGCAACTTCACTTTCTTCCACAATCTTCATGGCTTTCAAATATTTGAAATATTTTATTGGCAAAGGACCATTAAACTGATTGTTAGAGATGTCTATGATTCGCAAATTCGGGAAAGGAAATTTGGTTTTAGGATTGCCTATACGACCTTGAAATCTATTTGATCTTATGACAAGAACTTGCAATTTATAAAGACTTCCCAACCAATAAGGGAAGACTCCATTTATCTTATTGTTTCCAAGATCTAGAATTTCCAAGTCCCTACAATTTGCCAAAGATGGTGGTAATGGCCCTTCCAATTGATTGCCATTAAGGTTAATAGTCCTAAAATTATTTCTGATCACAAATGTTGTAGGAATGGTACCATGAAGGCTATTCATTCGCAAATCCAAGACCGAGAGGGAAGTAGAGTTTACCAAACACTTAGGAATCATGCCACTTAAGTTGTTATGAGACAAGTCTAGAACTCCAAGGTGAATTGCATCGCAAATTAAAGAAGGGATTTCTCCCGTTAAATTGTTATTGGAGAAAAAGATGAATTGCAAATTGGAAGAATTTAGAGTGGGAAATTGTCCTTGTAGCAAATTGTTACGAAGATCAACATAATATAATGAATTATTCCCCACATCCCCCAACCATCTTGGGAATTCACTGATATTGGAGTAAGCCAAGTTCAAATATTGAAGATTGGGCAGGGCATAGGCAGCATTATTATTGATGCTAACTGAGTTATTTGACAAATCAAGAGTCTCAAGATTTTTGAACTTTGAAAACATTTTAGACCCCAACATAATACTCAAGTTATTTGATGGGAGAGATAGGATAGTAAGGTTCACAAGTCTAGATACTGACCTAGGTATAGAGCCATGTAGCTTATTATAACCCAAATCAAGATTCTTCAATGAATTGTACTTGAATTCACCAATCTCACCAAAGAATTGATTACGATCAAGATACAAAGTCTCCAAAGATGGCATACTGAACAACCAAGATGGCAGTGTTCCATTTAGGAAATTTGAACTTAAAGAGAGAACAATTAGATTCAAACCACTTACATGACTAGGAAGGGGACCAACAAGTTGATTGTACCCAAGGTCTAAAGTTGAGAGATTCGGCAAGTTGAATAGTGATGACGGCAACAGACCTGTTCAAAATATTCACCAATAATTAAAAAATTGTTAATTTGATGCGTCAGCCAAAACTACCTAAAATTTAAAAGTGGTAATAAAATCTCACCGTTAAAACTATAATCTGACAAATCAAGGGTTTGTATACTGGGAAGGCAGAGGATGTTATCTTCAAGTTTTCCCCGCAAGTCACAGTAATGGAGACTAAGAGTTGTCAAAGAGGAGGATAGATTCGTCAAAGAATTAGGTCTAATTGAGGACATATTTGTCCCACCCAGAAGAAGTTCCCTTAACTGAGTTAGGTTACCAATGACACTTTTCCATACTGGAGCTTCGATTGATAACCAATTCTCAGAAAGATCAAGGGTTTGTATACTGGGAAGGCAGAGGATGTTATTTTCGAGTTTTCCCCGCAAGTCACAGTAACGGAGACTAAGAGTTGTCAAAGAGGAGGATAGATTCATCAAAGAATTAGTTCTAATTGAGGACATATTTGTCCTATCCAGAATAAGTTCCCTTAACTGAGTTAGGTTACCAATGACTCTTTTCCAGACTGGAGCTTTGATTAAGAGCCCATTCTTAGAAAGATCAAGTGAAACCAGTGAAGACAACTGAGAGATTTCAAACGGGATTTGGCCAGAAAATACGGAAAAAGAAAGGTTGAGATAAGTCAAACTCTTAAAGTTGCCAAACTCAGAAGGAATTAGGGAGCCACGGAAGTGATTGTCAGCGAGGTTCAACCTCCTGAGATTGGGAAGAAAAAACAGGGTACCGTTGGAATGAATGTGGCCCATAAGCCAGCTGGAAGTAAGGTCCAGGCCAACCACATGGCTTTTGTTTTTGTCACACTCGACCCCATCCCAACTGCAACAGTGCTTATCCTCCCGCCAACTGGCTGTTTTAGGATAAGTATTTGAGGCAGAAACACGTTGGTCAAGAGAAAAAGACTTACTAAAATGGAGTAGAGCAGAGCATGGTGGCATTGAAGACAAGGAAGAAGAGAGAGACGATGGAAAGGGAAGTTGAGAATGCAAGATCAAAGAGAACAAAAAGAAGACTTGATACTTCCAAGTTGAACGCCCCATTTGATACCCAATTCAACAGAAACAAAACTCTGAAAATGGTGTAGTATTTCTGATGATGTTATAAGGAAGGTAGGGGATGGAATATTATATATATGCTGACAAGTCAACTGAAGTCTTCTACCTTTCCTTTATTTAAAAAATAAAGTTAATTTCACGTCATGTGTGAGGTGACGTGAATTGTACAACTTGTACATGTTCTCATATTTTAAATTTTCTAGGAACTTCCGTATATTAATTATAATATTTTAGTAATTGGTAATTGAGACCAGAAACTGGCAATTAATTTGAAATATTAGGACCACAAAATTGCATTAGATTGCTTTTATTTTAAGAAAATAATTCTTTTAAAAATCGTTGGAGCACTAAGGCCCTGGTTGGAAAATGAGTTTTAGTAATTTTTTTCACATTTTAAATAATATTATACATATTTTCATATTTTTTTCTTACACGTATATCAAAAACACCCAAATGATATAACTCAAACTCCTCTCTTAAACACCCTCTAAATATTTCATTTGAAATTGAAGTGGTTTTATATCTAGCTGAGTAAATATTATTATTGTGTACTAAAATTAAGAATTAAAATAGACAAGTCGGTGGAGTCAAAAATTTGGTTTTGAAAAGTTATATATATATATATATTTTTTTTTTTAATTTAAAATAATAATGTACAATATTCTCATTTGTTAATAAATAAATGATATTTTCAAGAGTCATGCCAAAGTCTGATAAAGATGTGGAGGTCACCGTCACTTCTTGTTGGGAAATTGATAAAAATTAAAGTGGTCAGAGCGTGTAAATTGGTGGAAGGTAGGAGGTTTGTGTTGACACTTAAAAAGTTTGATTTTAGAAACTTGCACAGTTTTTTCTCCGCGCCAAAGTCTTTTTTTTTTTTTTTTTTTACACTTTGAAATCTTAGGGTCATTTTGTATGTGTTTTTAAATAATAATTTTTAATTTTTTTTAAAATAGTGTAAGTAAAAAAAATGTAAAAATATATGTAATAATATTTAAAAACTAAAACATGTATTTAAACACGTATACCAAACAACCTTTTACCTTTTGAAAGTGCATATCATTGTTTTTTTTAAATCAAAGTGCGCAAACTTTTTAATTGTTTGATTAGTTAAATACATTTCTAAAATCATCTACTACTATTAAAGATTGTCCAAAAGCATTATAGATTCCACTAGTTTTTTTTTATTATTATCAAATAGATCTTTAACAGTGACACCAAGAAATTAAGGTCCCTATAGCGTGGAGGTTTAAAGCTACATAGTAATGCAACTGACCCAATATATAGACATTTTTATCCAAAAATATCACTTAATTATTATTCACATTTTATTTTATTTATTCAAAAATTAAGATTTCTTACTTAGATACACAAATAATAAGAAAATAACGGAAAAATTGTGCCCAAAAAGGTAAAGTAGGCCTAAACAAGTATTTGTGTTCAAACTTCATGCTATAAAGTTTGATTTCACATACTAGCACCTTTTTTTTTTTTTGCTAAATATATATATTTTTTGGGTAGGTGCGAGTTTTTTTAATTATTTGATTAATTAAATGATACACGTTTCCTTTGTTTGTAATAAAAGCCATTGCAATCTTTGAGCAAAAGGTTACAAATAATGCTAAAAACAAGAATTAAGATTGGTTCAAAATTTATAATTAAAAAAAAGGAGCAACAGTTTCTCAAAAAAAAAAAAAAAAAGAAGCAACATGGTCTTTATAACTAGGAATTTGTACGTGGTCAACAGAAGTCTTCCACCTTTCTTTAATTTTTTATTTTTTAAAATAGTTAATTTCGAGTCACGTGTGATGTGACATGAAATTGTAAATCTTGTACACGTTCTTATACTTTACACTTTCCAGGAACCTCCATATATCTCATCAGATTAATTATTATATTTTAATAATTGCTAATTGAGTCCAGAAAGGCAGAAACTGACAACTAATTTGAAATATTAAGACCACAAAATTGCATTAGATTGCTCCTCTTTTAAGAAAAAAATTTCTTTTAAAAATCGTTGGAGTGCTAAATTTTCCATTTAAAATTGAAGTGGTTTTATCTAGTTGAATAAATATTATTATTGTACACTAAAATTAAGAATTAAAATGGACAGGTGGCATGTGGCATGTGGTTTGTGTGTGTGTGTATATATATATATATGTGTGTGTATGTGTGTGTGTGAGGATTCGGTTCAAGTTACATTATGCATAACTTTAACAAATATTATAAGATGTTACTATGGTCATGCTTAGGTAGGACCCGTTACTTATTTTTTTTAACAAAAAAACCTAAACAATTAATTGCATTTAGATTTCAAACTCTCAGTGAGTATTACTCACACTGCTTGCCTTTTTCTTTTTCTCTTTTGGGTCTAGCCACATACACCATCAATCTTGTTAGTTGCTATGCACATCTCCAACGCCATCACATAGAAAGTTTATAGAAATTGCAATTACTGAGCATTACATTTCCCCCTTTTTCAATGTTTTCATATATTGTTGCTATGATTTTTTTTTGTTTTTACTATTGCCAAAGACGAGGAAGTCTACAGCAAACATGTATATTTATGACAATAGGATTTTTTTTTTTTTTTGATAACCATGAGATTATGATTTTTGCTCCATTTGGATTGAACTTATTGTTGCTGAAACTGAAAACTGAAAACACTGTAGCAAAATAATTTTTAAATGTGTGAAAAGTACCGTGTGACCCATTTTTAATATTTTTAATGTGTGAACAGTACTGCTACAGTGCACAAACAGTAATTTTGTCTCTGCACAGTAAATTTACTGTTCATGCATTGAAAAAAAAAAAAAAAGGACGGAAACGTGAAAATAAAACGTGAACATTGGTTTCAGCTGAAACCAAACGCTCACTTTAGCTAGCTAGTTCGAAAGCTTCCTTAAGGCATACTGTAATATCAACATCATAAGAAGTTCATTCTCAAAAAAAAAAAAAAAAAAAAAAAAAAAAACATCATAAGAAAGTGTAGAAAAGTCCCATAAGGTTCGTGTTTAATGGTTACAAATAATTATAAAAACAAGAATTAAGATTGGTAACATTGGTTCAAAATTTATAATAAAAAAGAAAAAGAGCAACGTGGTTACAAATAAATAAAAGAAGGAGAAGGAGAAGGGGGGGTGGAAAAATTGTGCGTAAAGCTTGGGGCAATTTTCTAAAAGGTGAAATAGACCTAAGCGTGTAATTGTCAATTGGTTAAATGCAAGGCATGAAGTTTGTGTTCAAACTTATAAAGTTTGACTCTACAAACTTGCACATCCTTTTTTATTTTTTCATCCAGTCTCTTTCCACTATTTTTTTTTTTTTTTTTTGGATAGAAATAAAGTCGTTTTTACTCTTTACTTTTTGAAAGTGCGTCATTTAAAAATAAAAAAATAAAAAGATTTTTTGAAATCAAAGTGCATGTCGTTTTGAAAGTGCGTAGAGAAGGAGCTGCAAGTTTACCTTAATGCAGATAGCCAATTAATGAAGGATTTCAATGAGTTCCACACAAAACTTGCTGGACTGAATAGGTGAAATTCCAAACAAAATCTTATGAAGGGCTTTATCCAAATAATATGGCTTGACCAAGAATTAACTTAATTCAGGATTTTGTTGGACTTGAGAATATTGGAACCATTTCTTCATATTAATTGTAAGACTTTTTTTTTTTAGAATACTAAATATTTTTAACACACACACGGGGAGATGGGAAAATGTTTTTAAAGGTGTATATCCAAAAAGGCTTAAATATTAATTGTAAGACTGAGTGGCGTTATTACTGCTGTAAGATAATCTCTAGCACTCAATATTTATTCAAAAACATTAACTTCAAAAATGCTGCCTAGTCTTGGTTGTAACTTGTAAGAATTCAAGGCACATAGATGAGGATTCAGATCTTCTAGATTTCCTAGAGTACTTTACAATGTAAAATTCTTAAAATCTCAATATTTCTATTAAAATAAATGGTTAAGATGGTGACACATCAATTCACTTATACAATCTTAAATTAGTCTTTCAAAACACATAAATATTCCTATTTATCCTAAACGCCTTTCAACTTCTAGACTTATCACTCAAATTTTTATTTATTTATTTATTTTTTAAATTATGGACTTATCTCTGTTACTTCTTCTTTCAGAAAAATTATCAACCCAAAAACAATGATCATTATAACTTAAGCATTTATCTCCACGTTTCTATCTTTAAAAACTAAATAACAACCCAATCATTTTTCATCAAATGCTTTTTTCAAGGGTATATCTTGCATCTAGCGTTGTTGGCAACAAGATCTTTAAAGTTGGTTCTAGATTCTTGAACCAGTAAAAAGCGTTTGCATCTCCATTTGAAGAGAATTGCTCAAGCTTGTTATTCTAACTTGTTTCATCCTTGGGAGGATTAACCATCCCAATGTTGAAGATAAACCTAGTATTAAGACTTGCTCTGGCTTGGGAGTCCACCTTGACGGCTTGACCTCATTGGTTCATTTCTTATTAAATGTTAATATTAATATTCATTTCTCGTAAATCATCAATTGACGCAAGGATTTTTTTTTTTTTTTTTTTTTGAGTTGGCAATTTTATGGAAAAAGACAATTTAAAAAAAGAAGTTGAATGGTGTTAAGCTTCTAACGTCAACCTTTACTATACATTAAGTGTACTTTTTTGTATTTTAAGACTAATTTAGAGTTGTATTTATGAATCGATAACATGGCAACATCTTAAACATTTATTTTAAAAGAAATGTTGAGATTTAAAGAACTCTACATTGTAGAGTATCCTAAGAAATCTAGAGGATCTGAATCCATCAATATTTATTGTGCATGAGTCAAGCATATTGAGTTGAGCTTTGGTGTTCGTTTATTGTCCATTTGTAGTAGCTTATTTTTATAGTGTTTATCAAAAGATATATTTTTTGGTAATTTTTATGTTAAATGTATGACAAAAAATTAAAAACTAGTTTATTTGAAAAAAAAAATTAAGTTAGATAATTTTAAAAAATTTGAGACAAAAAGCATAAAGTAGAAAAAAAATTGCATTTTTACCCAAACAGACTCTTGAAATGCAGGAACAGTGGAGCAGAGTGTTAATTTTATCATCAAGAAAATCTGTAGTTTATACATTTAAGTGTCAAAAACTGAAGGAAAAAAGAAACCTTGATTTTCTAGTTAGTGTTTGTATCCTGGAATTCTTGCTCGTGCTGGGAACAACTCTTTAAGAAAAGATCTATAGTTTATGCGCATTCAATATTACACCGATGCAATAGGAGATATTGGAATTTGTTACCGTATAGACAATGTGGATTTGTTTATTGATGTTACCACAAATTTGGTGACAAGCATTGATTGTTAGTCGTAGATGAGGACCCACCATATTTTTGGGGCCCTTATTTAGATTCATTTGGATTCATATCAATTTTCTAAACTTAAAACAAAAGGTGCATTGTATTTTAGACGGTATTTTGATTCGTCATTAGTTATAAATCCCACTATGTTTACCTGTTTACAAAATTTGTGATAAATATTTCGTGGTCTATAGAGAAGAAAAAAGATAAAGAATGAGTGGTTATTTTCATTTAAAAATTTTATCTTTTCTTCTTATTGTTTTATCTAATAAATGCAAAAATCATAAGTGAATCCCTTCATGACTACCTTTGAGAAGCCAATGTTCATTTTTATGTTGATATCATGAGATACTTTGTATGCAGGGAAGGGATCTAAAGGTGCCACACCATAAAACTGCAGGATGAATTAACACAACAAATCCCTATTATTATTGATTAATAAATTGGTCATTAGTTGAATATACTCAAAATTTATAATGAATATACCCTTTATATATGTATATCTATAATTTTTTATAAATTTTATTAAGTATTTGTGTATTTTACGATACACAATACAAAAAAATAAAAAATCGATTCACAATACGATTCATGTTTTCACAACTATGATCTGAGCTTAATCCGTTTTTGTTGCTTTTAATTTAAGAAGTGTTATGTTCACAATATTTTCACAACAAATCTTATATGGTAAGTTGTTACTGGTTCTAATTTAAACTCACTATTGAAATTAATTTTTTGCTCTTTAACAAAAACCAGTAAGGCAATAACAGCCTACAACTTAGAATTTATTATGAAAATATTTTGTTATGTGTACATAGCATTTCTCTTTAAATTTCTACCATAAGTTAGGGATTGACTATGTAAGTCTTGTTTATGGGCCCTAGGTTCATTTGGTTACATATATCAATTTTCTAACTTGTGAAAGCGCAACTTATTTTAGACGGAAATTTGATTAGTCATTCAAAATTTAACAATCTTTAAGAGAAAAGTTATGTGTACAACATTTTCATAATATTTTCACAATTTCTAGGTGGTAAGATGTTACTTGCTTTTACTGGTTGACAGACTTAGCACATTACTCAATTAATGATAATTCACATTTTGAGATTTAGAATTAGTTCAATTTGGCCTGGTTTTTATAGTTCCAATAAGGAGTAATGACTTGTAAACTCATGCATATGCATAAGTACATTCTAAAATATGCAATTAGATGAAATGATTATTTTTATATAAAATATGAAAATACATTTTCATTGATAACAATTGAAATGATTTTTTATTTGTTTTAAATAAACTTATATGTTATATTTTCAAATATACAAACATTATATACGTTGTATATAAATTTGGTAAAACTTTAATATGCATTTTGTTATGCATATTTGTAAATGTATTCCATGAATATGCATAACGCTACAAGCTAGTGTTTATTATGTATTGGATGGGCATGAACTTTAAAATTGTAGAGCACAATGTTAATTTATCATCAAGAAAATCAGAAGTTCACGAATGTGCAAATGTCAAACCTAGCTAAGAACTCTGTTGCTCAACTGGCATTTTCTAGTGTTTCTAATAGAAAGTTAGAGACAACCAAAGTTTAAATCTCCTTATTGATTGTAACTGCTGAATTTTTTTTTTTTTTTTTAAAAAGGTGTCAAAATCTAAGATATTGATTTTCTTATTAGTGCCTATATCTCGGAAGTCTTCCTTATGCTAGCACAATTTTCTCGTAAAAGATCTAGCTATGATCAAATTCCTTCCCACGCACACTAAAGCATTAAATATACTACATTCTTTTTCTCCATCTGATAAGATACTGTGGAAATTGTCATCCAAGTTAATTGAAATATGTGATGCCCTGGCCTATAATCTTTTCTAATCATTACTAGTTTAAACAATTCAACATTCCTTTGATGAAATAGGTGATATTGGAATTTGCAATGTATACAATGAGTTTGTTTGATGTTGTTAAATTGCTATAGCTAGCTATTGAAAAGTCTAGTGTGATTAGTTCCAAAAGTCATGTGCTTTACAAGTGAATAAGTGAAATGATTGTTAATAAAAAATGTGATTATTAACAATCCCTCCGGATATCAAACACTTAACAATTAATTCCTCTCACAGTGGTTGTTTGTCTTTAAATTTGCTTATTTTATGATCCATATATACTGAAAGATATTAGTAACATGTTTTCCAGGTTGTTACTTTTGCAGCTCTGTCAGTGATAATAAGATAAGTAAAAATGGAACAAGTGACTTTATCATACAAACAAAATAAGCATAGATTTTCTTTTTCTTTAAAAAAGAAAAAAAGGCCATTGCTAGTGTTCATCCTTATAAGAATTGAAGCATAGATTAAATTTTAGTTATTTTTGACAAGCCTTTTTTTTTTTTTAAAAAAAAAAACCCTTTATAATTTCTTATTTTGTGTTGGTTTAAATTGATATTTTTCTCAAGCTTTCAAAGCATGGGCTTTAGATAAGATGTTCAACTCTTATACGCCATGCATTGAATTTTAAGTCTTGTACATGGAACAAGTCAAGATAAGAATATAGTCCATTTTGATCAGCTATAGCTTCATTCGCTAGACACCAATTTTCTCCCTGCCAAAAGTCCAACTTATTTTAGATGTAAATTTCATTGATTATTATTTGTATACAAAATTCAAAGATCATTAATGTATTACCATTCAAGGATGAAATTTCTTCCCATGCATAGTAACATTGTGTGCACTCCAAATTTTTTCTGCATTTCATAATGATATGTTGTGGAAAGTGTCATCCAAGTCCAATATGCTTAACAGTTGTAGTTGAGACCATGGCCCAGAAGCTTTACTATTCAATTCTTTTGTGTGAAAAATTAAACATTCATTTGATGTGATAGGAGTTAATGGAATTTGACACCGTATACATTGGGGTTTGTTTAGTTGACAAGTCATGTTCTTTAGTGTGAAAAGTCTAGAATGGAAAAGTCTAGTATGATTAGTATAGCAGCATGCAAAGTTGTCTAGAATGGAAAAGTCTAGTCTGATTAGTCTGGTGAAATTGCTATAGGTACTAAAAACTCTAGTATGATTAGTTGGCAAGTCATCTTCTTTAAGCGGGAAAAGTCTAGGATGGAAAAGTCTAGTATGATTAGTTGGTAAGTCATCCATCCTAGACTTGTCCATCATCCTAGACTTTTCCCGCTTAAAGAAGATGACTTGCCAACTAATCATACTAGAGTTTTTAGTACCTATAGCAATTTCACAAGACTAATCATACTATACTTTTCCATTCTAGACAACTTTGCATGCTGCTATACTAATCATACTAGACTTTTCCATTCTAGACTTTTCACACTAAAGAACATGACTTGTCAACTAAACAAACCCCAATGTATACGGTGTCAAATTCCATTAACTCCTATCACATCAAATGAATGTTTAATTTTTCACACAAAAGAATTGAATAGTAAAGCTTCTAGGCCATGGTCTCAACTACAACTGTCAAGCATATTGGACTTGGATGACACTTTCCACAACATATCATTACGAAATGCAGAAAAAATTTGGAGTGTACACAATGTTACTCTGCATGGGAAGAAATTTCATCCTTGAATGGTAATACATTAATGATCTTTGAATTTTGTATACAAATAATAATCAATGAAATTTACATCTAACATAAGTTGGACTTTTGCCAGGAAGAAAATTGGTGTCTAGCGAATGAAGCTATAGCTGATCAAAATGGACTATATTCTTATCTTGACTTGTTCCATGTACAAGACTTAAAATTCAATGCATGGCGTATAAGAGTTGAACATCTTATCTAAAGCCCATGCTTTGAAAGCTTGAGAAAAATATCAATTTAAACCAACACAAAATAAGAAATTATAAAGGGTTTTTTTTTTTAAAAAAAAAAAAAGGCTTGTCAAAAATAACTAAAATTTAATCTATGCTTCAATTCTTATAAGGATGAACACTAGCAATGGCCTTTTTTTCTTTTTTAAAGAAAAAGAAAATCTATGCTTATTTTGTTTGTATGATAAAGTCACTTGTTCCATTTTTACTTATCTTATTATCACTGACAGAGCTGCAAAAGTAACAACCTGGAAAACATGTTACTAATATCTTTCAGTATATATGGATCATAAAATAAGCAAATTTAAAGACAAACAACCACTGTGAGAGGAATTAATTGTTAAGTGTTTGATATCCGGAGGGATTGTTAATAATCACATTTTTTATTAACAATCATTTCACTTATTCACTCGTAAAGCACATGACTTTTGGAACTAATCACACTAGATTTTTCAATAGCTAGCTACAGCAATTTAACAACATCAAACAAACTCATTGTATACATTGCAAATTCCAATATCACCTATTTCATCAAAGGAATATTGAATTGTTTAAACTAGTACTGATTAGAAAAGATTATAGGCCAGGGCATCACATATTTCAATTAACTTGGATGACAATTTCCACAATATCTTATCAGATGGAGAAAAAGAATGTAGTATATTTAACGCTTTAGTGTGCATAGGAAGGAATTTGATCAGAGCTAGATCTTTTATGAGAAAATTATGCGAGCATAAGGAAGACTTCCGAGATATAGGCACTAATAAGAAAATCAATATCTTAGATTTTGACACCTTTTTAAAAAAAAAAAAAAAAAAATTCAGCAGTTACAATCAATAAGGAGATTTAAACTTTGGTTGTCTCCAACTTTCTATTAGAAACACTAGAAAATGCCAGTGGAGCAAAAATGCCAGTGGAGCAATAGAGTTCTTAGCTAGGTTTAACATTTGCACATTTGTGAACTTCTAATTTTCTTGATGATAAATTAACATTGTGCTCTACAATTTTAAAGTTCATGCCCATCCAATACATAATAAACACTAGCTTGTACCGTTATGCATATTCATGGAATACATTTACAAATATGCATAACAAAATGCATATTAAAGTTTTACCAAATTTATATACAACATATATAATGTTTGTATATTTGAAAATATAACATATAAGTTTATTTAAAACAAATAAAAAATAGTTTCAATTGTTATCAATGAAAATCTATTTTCATATTTTATATAAAAAATAATCATTTCATCTAATTGCATATTTTAAAATATACTTATGCATATGCATGAGTTTACAAGTTAGTACTCCTTATTGGAACTACAAAAACTTGGCCAAATTGAACTAATTCTAAATCTCAAAATGTGAATTATCATTAATTGAGTAATGCGCTAAGTTTGTCAACTAGTAAAAGCAAGTAACATCTTACCACCTAGAAATTGTGAAAATATTATGAAAATGTTGTACACATAACTTTTCTCTTAAAGATTGTTAAATTTTGAATGACTAATCAAATTTCCGTCTAAAGTAAGTTGCGCTTTCACAAGTTAGAAAATTGATATATATATATATATATATATATATATATAACCAAATGAACCTAGGGCCCATAAACAAGACTTACATAGTCAATCCCTAACTTATGGTAGAAATTTAAAGAGAAATGCTATGTACACATAAAAAAATATTTTCATAATAAATTCTAAGTTGTAGGTTGTTATTGCCTTACTGGTTTTTGTTAAAGAGCAAAAAATTAATTTCAATAGTGAGTTTAAATTAGAACTAGTAATAGCTTACCACATAAGATTTGTTGTAAAAATATTGTGAACATAACACTTCTTAAATTAAAAGCAACAAAAATGGATTAAGCTCAGATCATAGTTGTGAAAACATGAATCGTATTGTGAATCGATTTTTTATTTTTTTGTATTGTGTATCGTAAAATACACAAATACTTAATAAAATTTATAAAAAATTATAGATATACATATATAAAGGGTATATTCATTATAAATTTTGAGTATATTCAACTAATGACCAATTTTGAATATATTCAACTAATGACCAATTTATTAATCAATAACAATAGGGATTTGTTGTGTTAATTCATCCTGTAGTTTTATGGTGTGGCACCTTTAGATCCCTTCCCTGCATACAAAGTATCTCATGATATCAACTTAAAAATGAACATTGGCTTCTCAAAGGTAGTCATGAAGGGATTCACTTATGATTTTTGCATTTATTAGATAAAACAATAAGAAGAAAAGATAAAATTTTTAAATGAAAATAACCACTCATTCTTTATCTTTTTTCTTCTCTATAGACCACGAAATATTTATCACAAATTTTGTAAACAGGTAAACATAGTGGGATTTATAACTAATGACGAATCAAAATACCATCTAAAATACAATGCACTTTTTGTTTAAAGTTTAGAAAATTGATATGAATCCAAATGAATCTAAATAAGGGCCCCAAAAATATGGTGGGTCCTCATCTACAAGACTTACAATCAATGCTTGTCGCCAAATTTGTGGTAACATCAGTAAACAAATCCACATTGTCTATACGGTAACAAATTCCAATATCTCCTATTGCATCAGTGTAATATTGAATGCACATAAACTATAGATATTTTCTTAAATAGTTGTTCCCAGCACGAGCAAGACTTCCAGGATACAAACACTAACTAGAAAATCAAGGTTTCTTTTTTCCTTCAGTTTTTGACACTTAAATTTATAAACTATAGATTTTTTTGATGATAAAATTAACACTTTGCTCCACTGTTCCTGCATTTCAAGAGTCTGTTTGGGTAAAAATGCAATTTTTTTTTTCTTCTTTATGCTTTTTGTCTCAAATTTTTTAAAATAATCTAACTTAATATTTTTTTTTTCAAATAAACTAGTTTTTAGTTTTTTGTCACACTTTTAACATAAAAATTACCAAAAAATATATCTTTTGATAAACACTATAAAAATAAGCTACTACAAATGGACAATAAACGAACACCAAAGCTCAACTCAATATGCTTGACTCATGCACAATAAATATTGATGGATTCAGATCCTCTAGATTTCTTAGGGTACTCTACAATGTAGAGTTCTTTAAATCTCAACATTTCTTTTAAAATAAATGTTTAAGATGCTGCCATGTTATCGATTCATAAATACAACCCAAAATTAATCTTAAAATACAAAAAAGTTCACTTAATGTATAGTAAAGGTTGACGTTAGAAGCTTAACACCATTCAACTTCTTTTTTTAAATTGTCTTTTTCCATAAAATCGCCAACTCAAAAGAAAAAAAAAAAAAACCTGGCCTCAATTGATGATTTACGAGAAATGAATATTAATATTAACATTTAATAAGAAATGAACCAATGAGGTCAAGCCGTCAAGGTGGACTCCCAAGCCAGAGCAAGTCTTAATACTAGGTTTATCTTCAACATTGGGATGGTTAATCCTCCCAAGGATGAAACAAGTTAGAATAACAAGCTTGAGCAATTCTCTTCAAATGGAGTTGCAAACGCTTTTTACTGGTTCAAGAATCTAGAACCAACTTTAAAGATCTTGTTGCCAACAACGCTAGATGCAAGCTATACCCTTGAAAAAAGCATCTAATGAAAAATGATTGGGTTGTTATTTAGTTTTTAAAGATAGAAAAGTGGAGATAAATGCTTAAGTTATAATGATCATTGTTTTGGGGTTGATGATTTTTCTGAAAAAAGAAGTAACAAAGATAAGTCCATAATTTAAAAAATAAATAAATAAAGAAAAACTTGAGAGACAAGTCTAGAAGTTGAAAGGCGTTTAGGATAAAAAGGAATATTTATGTGTTTTGAAAGACTAATTTAAGATTGTATAAGTGAATTGATGTGTCACCATCTTAACCATTTATTTTAATAGAAATGTTGAGATTTTAAGAATTTTACATTGTAGAGTACTCTAGGAAATCTAGAAGATCTGAATCCTCATGTATATGCCTTGAATTCTTACAAGTTACAACCAAGACTAGGCAGCATTTTTGAAGTTAATGTTTTTGAATAAATAGTGAGTGCTAGAGATTATCTTACAGTAGTAATAATGCCACTAAATCTTACAATTAATATTTAAGCATTTTTGGATATACACCACTGTAAGTTTCTTTAAAAACCTTTTCCCATCTCCCCGTGTGTGTGTTAAAAATATTTCGTATTCTAAAAAAAGAAGTCTTACAATTAATATGAAAAAATGGTTCCAATATTCTCAAGTCCAACAAAATCCTGAATTAAGTTAATTCCTGGTCAAGCCATATTATTTGGATAAAGCCCTTCATAAGATTTTGTTTGGAATTTCACCTATTCAGTCCAGCAAGTTTTGTGTGGAACTCATTGAAATCCTTCATTAATTGGCTATCTGCATTGAGGTAAACTTGCAACTCCTTCTCTACGCACTTTCAAAACGACATGCACTTTGATTTCAAAAAATCTTTTTATTTTTTTATTTTTAAATGACGCACTTTCAAAAAGTAAAGAGTAAAAACGACTTTATTTCTATCCAAAAAAAAAAAAAAAAAATAGTGGAAAGAGACTGGATGAAAAAATAAAAAAGGATGTGCAAGTTTGTAGAGTCAAACTTTATAAGTTTGAACACAAACTTCATGCCTTGCATTTAACCAATTGACAATTACACGCTTAGGTCTATTTCACCTTTTAGAAAATTGCCCCAAGCTTTACGCACAATTTTTCCACCCCCCCTTCTCCTTCTCCTTCTTTTATTTATTTGTAACCACGTTGCTCTTTTTCTTTTTTATTATAAATTTTGAACCAATGTTACCAATCTTAATTCTTGTTTTTATAATTATTTGTAACCATTAAACACGAACCTTATGGGACTTTTCTACACTTTCTTATGATGTTTTTTTTTTTTTTTTTTTTTTTTTTTTTTTTTTTTTTTTTGAGAATGAACTTTCTTATGATGTTGATATTAAGTATGCCTTAAGGAAGCTTTCGAACTAGCTAGCTAAAGTGAGCGTTTGGTTTCAGCTGAAACCAATGTTCACGTTTTTATTTTCACGTTTCCGTCCTTTTTTTTTTTTTTTTTCAATGCATGAACAGTAAATTTACTGTGCAGAGACAAAATTACTGTTTGTGCACTGTAGCAGTACTGTTCACACATTAAAAATATTAAAAATGGGTCACACGGTACTTTTCACACATTTAAAAATTATTTTGCTACAGTGTTTTCAGTTTTTCAGTTTCAGCAACAATAAGTTCAATCAAATGGAGCAAAAATCATAATCTCATGGTTATCAAAAAAAAAAAAAATCCTATTGTCATAAATATACATGTTTGCTGTAGACTTCCTGGTCTTTGGCAATAGTAAAAACAAAAAAAATCATAGCAACAATATATGAAAACACTGAAAAAGGGGGAAATGTAATGCTCAGTAATTGCAATTTCTGTAAACTTTCTATGTGATGGCGTTGGAGATGTGCATAGCAACTAACAAGATTGATGGTGTATGTGGCTAGACCCAAAAGAGAAAAAGAAAAAAGCAAGCAGTGTGAGTAATACTCATTGAGAGTTTGAAATCTAAATGCAATTAATTGTTTAGGCCCACTTTCATTAATAGGTAATACTCTTTTTTTTTGGTTAAAAAAAATAGGTAGAGGGTCTTACCTAGGCATGACCATAGTAGTATCCTATAATATTTGTTAAAGTTATACATAATGTAACTTAAACCCAATCCTCTCTCTCACACACACATATATATATACACACACAAACCACATGCCACATGCCACCTGTCCATTTTAATTCTTAATTTTAGTGCACAATAATAATATTTATTCAGCTAGATAAAACCACTTCAATTTTAAATGGAAAATTTAGCACTCCAACGATTTTTAAAAGAAATTTTTTTCTTAAAAGAGGAGCAATCTAATGCAATTTTGTGGTCTTAATATTTCAAATTAATTGTCAGTTTCTGCCTTTCTGGACTCAATTAGCAATTATTAAAATATTATAATTAATCTGATGAGATATATGGAGGTTCCTAGAAAGTGTAAAGTATAAGAACATGTACATGATTTACAATTTTCACGTCACATCACTCGTGACTCGAAATTAACTATTTTAAAAAATAAAAAATTAAAGAAAGGTGGAAGACTTCTGTTGACCACGAACAACTCCTAGTTATAAAGACCATGTTGCTCCTTCCTTTTTTTTCTTTTTTTTCTTTTTTTTTTTTTTGAGGAACTGCTGCTCCTTTTTTTTAATTATAAATTTTGAACCAATCTTAATTCTTGTTTTTAGCATTATTTGTAACCTTTTGCTCAAAGATTGCAATGGCTTTTACTACCAACAAAGGAAATGTGTATCATTTAATTAATCAAATAATTAAAAAAAACTAGCGCCTACCCAAAAAAAAAAAATATATATATATATATATATTTAGCAAAAAAAAAAAAGGTGCTAGTATATGAAATCAAACTTTATAGCATGAAGTTTGAACACAAATACTTGTTTAGGCCTACTTTACCTTTTTGGGCACAATTTTTCTGTTATTTTCTTATTATTTGTGTATCTAAGTAAGAAATCTTAATTTTTGAATAAATAAAATAAAATGTGAATAATAATTAAGTGATATTTATGGATAAAAATGTCTATATATTGTGTCAATAGCATTACTGGGTAGCTTTAAACCTCCGTGCTATAGGGACCTTAATTTCTTGGTGTCACTGTTAAAGATAGGGACCTTAATTTCTTGGTGCCACTGTTAAAGATCTATTTGATAATAATAATAAAAAATTAGTGGAATCTATAATGCTTTTGGACAGTCTTTAATAGTAGTAGATGATTTTAGAAATGTATTTAAGTAATCAAACAATTAAAAAGGTTGCGCACTTTGATTTCAAAAAAGAAAAAAGATATGCACTTTCAAAAGGTAAAGGGTTGTTTGGTACATGTGTTTAAACACATGTTTCAATTTTTAAATATTATTACATGTATTTTTACATATTTTTTTACCTACATATATTTTAAAAAAATTAAAAACTATTATTTAAACCCACATATAAAATGACCCTAAGATTTCAAAGCGTAGAAGTTAAAAAAAAAAAAGGACTTCGGCGAGGAGAAAAAACTGTGCAAGTCTCTAAAATCAAACTTTTTAAGTGTGAACACAAACTTCCTACCTTCCACCAATTTACACGCTTTGACCCCTTTAATTTTTATCAATTCTCCAACAAGAAGTGATGGTAACCTCCACATCTTTATCAGACTTTGGCGTGACTCTTGAAAATATCATTTATTTATTAACAAATGAGAATATTGTACATTACTATTTTAAATTTCAAAAAAAAAAATATATATATATATATATATAACTTCCCAAAACTCAATTTTTGACTCCACCAACTTATCCATTTTAATTCTTAATTTTAGTACACAATAATAATATTTACACAGCTAGATATAAAACCACTTCAATTTTGATTCTCAAAAAAAAAAAAAAACACTTCAATTTCAAATGAAATATTTAGCGCTCCAACGATTTTTAAAAGAATTATTTTCTTAAAAGAAGAACAATCTAATGCAATTTTGTGGGCCCAATAAGGTCACACATTAAGTTTTCTATTTTTAGAAATATTTTTTTGAGAATTAAAAAAATTGCCATCATTTTTTCAATTTTTGAGAAAAATTTTTCCAAAAATAAAAATTAATATATACCCAAAATACACATTAGTAAAATTCATATTTTAAATTAATTGTCAGTTTTTTTACTCAATTAGCAATTATTAAAATATTATAATTAATCGATGATATATATGGAGGTTCCTAGAAAGTTCAAAATATGAGAATATGTACATGTTGTACAATTTCATGTCACCTCACACGTGACGTGAAATTAACATCTTTTTTTAAAAAAATAAAAGAAAGGTCGATGACTCCTGTTGACTTGGCAGCATCTATATATAATATTCATTCCGTCCCATACCTTCCTTATAACATCATCAGAAATACTACTCCATTTTCAGAGTTTTGTTTTTTTTGAATTGGGTATCAAGTGGGGCGTTCAACTTGGAAGTATCAAGTCTTCTTTTTGTTCAGTTTGATCTTGCATTCTCAACTTCCCTTTCCATCGTCTCTCTCTTCCTCCTTGTCTTCAATGCCACCATGCTCTGCTCTACTCCATTTTAATAAGTCTTTTTCTCTTCACAAATCTGCTTCTGACTCACAAACTTCTTATCCAAAAACATCCAGTTGGCGGGCGGATAAGCACTGTTGCAATTGGGATGGGGTCAAGTGTGACAAAAACACAAGCCATGTGGTTGGCCTGGACCTTAGTTCCAGCTGGCTTATGGGCCACTATCATTCCAACAATACCCTGTTTTTTCTTCCCAATCTCAGGAAGTTGAACCTCGCTGACAATTGGTTCAATCGCTCCCTAAGTCCTTCTGAGTTTGGCAACTTTAAGAGTTTGACTCATCTTAACCTTTCTCTTTCCGTATTTGCTGGCCAAATCCCGTTTGAAATCTCTCAGTTGTCTTCACTGGTTTCACTTGATCTTAATGGGCTATTATTAATCAAAGCTCCAGTATGGAAAAGAGTCATTGGTAACCTAACTCAGTTAAGGGAACTTATTCTGGATAGGACAAATATGTCCTCAATTAGACCTAATTCTTTGATGAATCTATCCTCCTCTTTGACAACTCTCAGTCTCTGTGAGTGTGACTTGCAGGGAAAACTTAAAAATAACATCCTCTTCCTTCCCAATATACAAACCCTTGATCTTGCAGCAAATTCAGACCTTGAAGTTTCTCTTCCAAAGTCTAATTGGAGCTGTAATTCCCAAAAGTTTTTAGATCTCTCTTCAACAAACTTTTTAGGAGAATTACCTAGTTCTATTGGCAATCTGAAGTCCTTGGAGCATTTGGATCTCTCTTCGATAAACTTTTCAGGAGAATTACCTAGTTCTATCGGCAATCTAAAGTCCTTAGATCATTTGGATCTCTCTTCGACAAACTTTTCAGGAGAATTACCCAGTTCTATCGGCAATCTGAAGTCCTTGGAGCATTTGGATCTCTCTTCGACAAAATTTTCAGGAGAATTACCTAGTTCTATCGGCAATCTAAAGTCCTTGGAGCTTTTGGATCTCTCTTCGACAAACTTTTCAGGAGAATTACCTAGTTTTATCGGCAATCTGAAGTCCTTGGAGCATTTGGATCTCTCTTATTACAATTTTTAAGGGTCAATTCCAGCCTGGCTTGGGAACCTTACAAAACTTATATATTTAGATCTGTCATCTAATAGTTTTAGTGGTGAGATCTATTACCACTTTTAAATTTTAGGTCTTTTTGGCTGATGCATCAAAACTAACAATTTTTTAATTATTGGTGAATATTTTTAACAGGTTTGTTGCCGTCATCACTATTCAACTTGCCGAATCTCTCAGCTTTACTCCTTTCGTACAATCAACTTGTTGGTCCCCTTCCTAGTCACGTAAGTGGTTTGAATCTAATTGTTCTCTTTTTAAGATCAAATTTCCTAAATGAAACATTGCCATCTTGGTTGTTCAGTTTGCCATCTTTGGAGATTTTATATCTTGATGGAAATCGATTCATTGGTGAGATCGGTGAATTCAATTCCAATTCATTACAGAACCTTGATTTGAGCTATAATAAGCTACAAGGCTCTATACTTAGGTCAATATCTAAGCTTGTGAACCTGATAACCTATCTCTCTCATCAAATAAATTGAGTATTATGTTGGGGTCTGAAATGTTTTCAAAGCTCAAAAATCTTGAGACTCTTGATTTTTCAAATAACTCAATTAGCTTCAATAATTATGCTACCTATGCCCTGCCCAATCTTCAAAATTTGAACTTGTCTTACTCCAATATCAGTGAATTCCCAATTTTCTTAAGACTGACAACAAATTTACAATCCTTAGACCTTTCCAATAACCGAATTTATGGTCGAGTTCCAAGATGGTTGGGGGATGTGGGGATGAATTCATTATATTATGTTGATCTCCGTGAAAACTGGCTTCAAGGACCATTTCCCACTCTAAATTTTTCTAGTCTACACTTTATCTTTTTCTCCAATAACAATTTAACAGGAGAAATCCCTTCTTTAATTTGCGATGCAATTCATCTTGAAGTTCTAGACCTGTCTCATAACAACTTAAGTGGCATGATTCCTAAGTGTTTGGTAAACTCTATTGCCCTCACAGTGTTGGATTTGCGAATGAATAGCCTTCATGGTATCACCCCTGCAACATTTGCCAAAGGAAATAACATTCGGAGTATTAACCTTAATGGCAATCAATTGGAAGGGCCATTGCCACGATCTTTGGCAAATTGTACATACTTGGAAGTTCTAGATCTTGGAAACAATAAGATAAATGGAGTCTTCCCTTATTGGTTGGGAAGTCTTCAGAATTTGCAAGTTCTTGTCATAAGATGAAACAGATTTCAAGGTCGTATAGACAATCCTATAACCAAATTTCCTTTCCCGAATTTGCGAATCATAGACATCTCTAACAACCAGTTTAATGGTCCTTTGCCAATAACATATTTTGAATATTTGAAAGCCATGATGAATGTGGATGAAAGCGGAGTTGCATCGAAATATATGGGAGAAAATTATTATCAAGATTCATTGAATATCATGATGAAGGGGCAGTATATTGAGATGGAGAGAGTCCTAACCATCTTAACAAGCATTGATTTTTCAAACAACAATTTGGTTGGCAAGCTGTATCCATAGGTTACGCATGTGGAACAATATTCGGAATGTTTATGGGATATATATATCGTTATATAAACTTGAAAACCAAAGTGCCTTGTGAGGATGGTCAAATTAGAGCAGCATATCATGCTCAGAAGATTGAAGAAGAATGCCCACAAACGTGGTGGAAGAAGATAATTGTTTCTATGGTATGTGATGTTCTTATCTTTGAGACTTTAGAATGAATCTCTAACCTAAAAACATAAAAGTTTCTATTATTATTAGCAACTGTATTTTTTTTTTTTTTGTCCCTTTGAATTATAGTTATGTATCTTGGATATCTTATGGTTTTACCTTCTTATTTAATTTCTTTGGGTGTAATTTAGATGCCATGGATAGTATGCAGCAAATGGGGCTTGAATACTTGTATGCTATTTAAGAAGACATAATATGGTTATGATGATGGCTGTTGTTTCTAGTCTTCTGCAAAATGGTGCATTCTAGTGTCTTGATGTTGTCACAACTGTTGGTTTGTTCACAAGCATCATCCCTTTGTTGTATTTCTATTTGCTATGTAGGTTTATTATTATATTTTTAAACGATAGGCAGACTTAGTCTGTTGGCCTGAGTTGAGGTGACACTGTTGTGCTTGTATTTTTTGTGCATACAAAGGGTTCCTCCGTTTGGTGTAGTTCCCTTTAAGGCTCTGTGTACTCTAGTTTGTATTTAATAAAATTGATTGATTCATCAAAAAAAAAAAAAATTGTTCATATTGTAACCAATGATTGGCTTAAAATATCAAGCTTGTGAAATGTTAATTTTGCATGTGAATATTAACCCTGCCAATAATACTCATTAATTTACTTAATCAGTTTATACAATTCCATTTTTTGGTTATTGATAATTTTAGACAATTCTATGTTAGCTTGTGAGACTATACTACATTGTATGAATGTCTTTTTTTATTTATACATAAATTACTGTTCAATAAATGCCAGTTAAAATTTTTTTTATCAATGTTTACTAGGCCATGGTGGAATACCTTTAGCACTAGTAATTATAGACTGAGGCCCTTAGACCTTAGTGCCCGCCTGCCTAGAGATTTCCTTCTGCTCTCTTGAGGAGAAAAACAAGTGAGGAATTCAATGGATCCAACTTCGCCTTGGGCAAGCTAGATATGCTTTTTGTCTTAACCTTTGTAAATGATGGGTTTCATTTGGGTTCAACCTCAATGGAAAATGTCTTTGAAAATTATGACTCCAAATTCAATTTCTTTCCACCATCAAAGAAAAAAACGACATTTTGATTGAAATTTGAAGAAATAGGCCTCAATCAAAAAATTACATTGAGATTGTTTACTCCTTTATTGTTTCCATCCAATTTCTTTATCATTTGATGCCTTTTGTCACTCTCTTCTCCTTCTCTCTCTCTCTCTCTCAAAATTAAGAGGCTCATCCATAGTTGGATTATTAACATAGACTTTTCAATTACTCAAGTATTTATTTTGTGTTAATTGATTTTTATTTTCTTAATGCAGTTAATTGTGATAGTTGGTGTTGGAGTCAGTATTAGGCCCAAAATTTCCTCCACCTTGGATGGGAGGTCAGTCTAGTTTTCATTATTAGACAGTAGGTTTTCATATGTATATTTTATTGATCTGATTGGTCTACTAAAGAGGCATATTTTCTGCTTACCTTATCAAGCATGTGTACTCACCGTAGTCAAGAATAATCCTGCAATAGTTAATTTCCTAGTTCTAGTCATTTTTTTTTAATCAAATGGTTTCTTATTTTAAAAATTGATGTGTACCAAACACATAGAATCTTGAATTTTTTAGAAAAATGTGTATCATTTTGACTTTTAAAAGCTACACAACATTTGTTTGGCTGTGTACAAGATTGTTTGAGATGAGAATCATGAATGATTCGCACTGCAGCATTGCATCTTCCTAGTCTATGATAGTTTACTAGGTTACCTGACCATTTAAAAGTAGGACATGCTGTCCAAAAGTTAAAATGGCTTGACATTTTAATGCCTTTGGTTAGGATCTCTAAAACAATATAGTTTGTTGATTGGTTGAAGAGCTATTTTTCAATAATATAATCTAAAAGCATAGGTCTTTATTATTTTTTGTTCTTTTTTTGTTACTTGGGAATATTTGAATTATAGTGAGGATGGCTGGGCCACAACTTTATTATTGTTGGGATACCAACTATAGTTGCTGATATAACTGCTTTATTCCTTAAGTTTTTGGAATTGATCTTTCTATTCTTTAGGATCCTCTGTTCATGTTTTTTAACCAATTTCCTAAAGCTCAAACTAAAATTTTAAAGTAGTTCTAACTTCTTAGTCACACTGTTGTCAATGGAATACAAGACAAGCATTAACAGAAAAGCTCCAATTTCAAGTCAGTCATATGCATGTAGAAAGGATAGTTGGAAAATGAAAATCAGCATTTAATAGTTTAACTCGCTTCTAAATTCTGCGGAAGGTTATGAGCTAAGCATCTCAAACTTCATGGCATACTGTGAACTGAAGATGGGCTCTCTAAATGAATGTGCTCAGGTATATAATATCCATAGACATTTGTCCATTTAAGAACTCAACTCAATTACACTATCTGCTTACACAACGTATCTGACGAGGAAAAGAAGTATACCTTCTGTAATCCAATGCAAAAGTTCCAATTTACGTGTAGGCTGTAGCCAAGGTTTTTGTAATGAACTTTATCTGTGATTCAAGTTGGCACTATATGTTACTTAGCTTCTCAAGCCACCAAAAATATATGGACATAAACATTCTTCACAACTTAGAGAAACAAGGATTGATTGTAAGAATATTGCTAGTACCTATCCCAATACTCTTATTCAGTGATGGGAAAAAAACAAGATTGATTGTCTTGGCAATATTTTTTTTTTTTCAAGATTCATATAATGTGTGGTATTCTTGCATAAATACCCCAATACCACAACCACTCTCCCTGAATCTCATACTAGAGAAAGGGGAAGCTTCACAACCATGTAGATAAACAATCTGGGTTCAGGACTCATTCGATATTGTATTCAGATTAGGATTAATCTTAATTTTTTTTCCCTTACAAACTGGATGTGGGTGTATTTTAAGAATTGATTTTAAGTGAAAAGTAATTATTTAAACTTTTTGTTTCTCCTTTTTTTTTTTTTTTATGCTGGGGTTTGTGGGGGAGGGGGGCTGTTAAGGAGTTGTGGACTAAGAATCTTTCTTAACATCATTCAAACTAGTTTGAGGGAGTTCACAAACAAAAAATTTAACTAAACATGCCTGAGAGAAATTCATTTGTTATTAAGGTCTTCTCAAAACCTTGAAAACAATATGTCATAAGGTACACCCTAGTTCTGGTTTTAAACTAGGCAGGTCATTCACTTGCTTCAAAAACCCAAATTCACTTCATAAAAAACTTTTCATTACATATTAAAAGACAAAAAAGGCTTTTTTATACTGTTAGCCCAAATTCACTTCATAAAAACTTTTCATTACATATTAAATGACAAAAAAGCTTTTAAAAACCGTTTTTATATATATATATATATATATATATGATGCATCGAACCTTGCAATTATATTTTTGATTGACTACTTACCAACCCATGGAAATCAGAAAAATATTACCACCACATCTTGAAGCAGAGTTTGGGTGCAGATTCACACTACCTTCTAGGAAAATTTCATGTTAAATAAGAAGTGAAAAGAAAATTGTACTTGAGTCAAGCATGTGTACTAGGGTAGCAATTTTCTTGATTTTTAATGAAAATGTTTATTTATCCCCAAAAAAAGGGGGATTATCTATTCTCATAGATGCTAAATGGCTAGTAGTAAATAAGAACTCAATTCCTATTAACCATGACTTTTGGCTTATTGTAATACTGATTTTTTTTTTTCTCTTTATATGATTCAGAAGAATCCTTCTTGTCCTTTATTAGAATAAGCTCCATCCTTTAGGTTCTTTTTTTTTTTTTATCTTTTTATTTTATTTTATAATTGTGTTAAATAGATATCTATAGTTTTTATTATTAGGTACAATGTCCATTTTCTATATATAAGACAAAGTAACATTTGATTTTTTTCATTTTACATTTCATTCTAAATACAGACTGTCAGCTCTGTGCAGGTGGGCAAGTGCATCAAGTATGAAAAAAAATACCTATCACATATTCTCACCTCCTTGCATATAACACGCCTCATGCTCTTTTAATTTAGTTCCAATATAATTTTGAAAGGAGTTTGTGCCCTTAACATGCAAGGAATTGCTATGTCTTAGATCTTCACTGCTATGTCTTAGCTTGCTTAAATTTATTGATAGCTTTATGCATTATCTGTCATATGAGGTTGCTATTTCCTATACTTTAGCAAAATTTGTTTTCCACTCTTTGTGAAGATATTTCCATATTGCTAAGGCTTTTTAATGAGACCCTTTGTCTCATAGAATGATTTCTTTTCTACATATACTGTTGTTTATCAACAAAGCTCAAGTGCTACTCCAGTTTTCCTTTAAAAGAAAGTAGGGGAAAGATGTTGGATGGAGAGATCTAATTGAAAAGTTGAGAACAATGAACAAGAAAAATGTGAGAAAGCTCCTAATTAACATGTTGAGCCCAAGAAAACTTGTGAAGATTCAACTCAATGGGTTCTCTTTCAATGAGTTCTCTTTGGGGTTTATTCTTAGTAGCCAGTTTTTTCAAATGCAGTAATTGATGTGCCTACAGTATGCCATAGCAGCTAAATTTTTTATATTGTCTTCCATTGACATTCTTAAGCTAGATGAATCTTCTGTTGGTTTAATTGGGAACTCAAGAAGTCCATCAAGGGCACTTAATTAGCTCCAGAATTCTACAGTCCTAATTCTGTTCTATAAGTGACACATACACCTCTCTCTCTCTCTCTCTCTCTCTCTCTCTCTCTCTCTCTCTCTCTCTCTATTTGTGTCTCTTTAATCTTTCGCACTTTTTGCATCAAATTCAAGAGATAATTCAATGCTAAGCTTTACAGCTTGGAGGCAAGGTTGAGTAGAGTTGCAAAACAGAGCCATACTTGATTCATCTTTGCACAGTGAGGTTGGAAAAGACAAATAATTGAGTTTTTTTGATGAACAATAAATGAATATGTTCATGTAAAATAAGATTGGAGGACAAAGATTTGTCTGAATTATATTTTCTGTGTATAGAACTTTTACATTGGTCTGAATATATAGATGTTGTTACAATGAACCTAGACAAAAATATTGACAGCCTAATCCCATAATTGCAGCTAGACAGAATAGTAACAGCTACCGAATCCCATAATTATAGCTGATTGGAAACCCCTTAATTGAGCTGATTGGGAATCCCTTAATTGTCTCTAATACTCCTCCTCAAGGTGGATTGTGTACATGAGTAACGCCCAGCTTGCTGATAAGACGATGAAAAGAATCCTTACCCAAAGGTTTGGTAAAAATGTCGGCAATTTGGTCATGGGATCGAATATGACAAGGTTGAACCAATTTGGATTGGATTTTCTGTGTATAGAACTTTTACATTGGTCGAAATATATAGATGCTGTTACAATGAATCTAGACAAAAAATTAAGAGTTGCCAAATCCCATAATTACAACTGATTGGAAACCCCTTAATTAAGCTGATTGGGAATCCCTTAATTGTCTCTAATAGTTCAACACATCATATATGTTGGGTTTGTGATTTGAATATTGTTGTTCACTTGTTTGTATCTAGGATAGGTGATTCCTTAAATATCCTTAACAAACATGAAAATCTTGTGAGTTTGTATAGATTTTTGTTATTGTTGTGGTACTAGGTATTATAGTCCCTGATAATGTTATGGGTATAAACCAATGATTCTAATGAGTTTGCTTTTCAATATTCCTATCTTCATTACATTAAGTAACGGTTGGATTGCTGAAATTTATAATAGGTACTGAATTTCTAGTTTGGTATGAAAAAATAAATAAAATGTACAAGATGGGATGTGCACAATAGGAATTGGAAGCTCCAGTAAAATTGCAGTGGAGATGGTTTGGTGCTCAATTTGGAAAGCAAAGGTCCCTAATAAAGTTAAGATGTTTGCATGGAGAGCATGTCATAACATTCTACCTGCATGTGCCAATCTAGTGAACAAAAGGGTCCTAACGTAGCCACGATGTCCAAGCTACAAATTAAATGAGGATGACATGATGCAAGAATTATGGAATTGTGAAGAGGCACAAGAATTTGGTGCTGCAGAAAAGAGGTAATTAGAGCATGAATTCCTAGACTTTGTTAGAATAATTTGGCCTGTATTGGAGGAGGGCTGTGACAACACTGTGGAGCAATCCCTGATACTGTCCTGGATGATTTGGAAGGGAAGGAATAAGAGGGTCTTTGAGCAGTCTACAAAACAGCCAAGTGTCATAGTAGGTGAGGCTATAGAATTTTGGCAGGAATTTCAAGCAATCTGCAACTCAGGTAGTTCAATAACTCAAGCTGTAACAAACCAACGTATTAATCTCACACTGTACTAGAATCCTCCCTGTAAACCTATTTACAAGGAATATTTTGATGGTGCAGTTTTTGAGGATTTACATAGAACAGGAGCGGGGGTCATAATCCGAAATGAACAAGGATTGCTCGTTGCAGCAATGAGCTGAAAAGGAAGACCAGTTATGGAGAGCTTTGTGGCAGAACTTGAGGCTGCAGTCCAAACCATTCGGTATGCTCATGATGTTGGCATACAGAGGGGACAAGTTTTAGTGGGGGATTATAGCAAAACTTCAGGAACACGGAAAATATGAGTTTTGGTGGGCTAACGTAGTGAAGGAATCTAAATTTCATTTGCAATGTTAACATGTTTAGCAATGGGAAGTTAGTTTTACTAGATACTCATTTTGGCAAGATGTGCACATAATATTGAAGATTATGTAACATGGATAGAAGAGGCCCCATTATTTTTGTTTGAACGGTTGAACAATGATGTACTGGGTTTGAATGTTTCAACATGCTACTTGTTCGGTTTTCCAAAGAAAAAATGGGAGCATAAATGGAAGCATACCACATTAATTCTACTCATACAGGGGACCAATACATTTTTTTTGCCCCCAACAAGTTCATTCTTACAACCAAAGTGGGGGGCTTCAAGCTTGCTACAACTAAATTTACAGAACCATGAACTATATATAGCTCATAATCCAATAACACAAGACATGCACAATACATTTATCTTTTTTTATTTATGCATAAATGACTGTTCAATAAATGCCAATTAAATTTTTTTATCAATGTTCACTAGGCTATGGTGGCATAGCTTTAGCACTTGTAATTATCATGGACTGAAGCCTTTAGACCTTAGTGTTCATTGCCTATAGATTTCCTTCTATTTTCTTGAGGAGAAAAACAAGTGATGCTTCCAATGGATACAACAAATGTACCGACTTAGCCTTGGGAAGGCCAGATATGCGTTTTGTGTTATTCTTTGTAAATGATGGGTTTCATTTGGGTTCAACTTCAATGGAGCATGACTTTGAAGAAATATGCCTACATCAAAAAATTACAATGAGATTGTTTTCTTCTCTATTGTTTCCATCCAGTTTCTTTAACATTGGATGCCTTTTGTCACTCTCTTTTCCCTCTCTAAAAGACCGAACTTAACAAACTTTAACTAACCACCACGCACCCTTGGTGCGATGGTCACTCCATAAGTATAAATGCTTAAGGGGTGTGGAAAGCAAGAGCCGAGGTTCAAGCCTCCAAGAGGGAGCTTCACACATATATACACTTAGATTAGGCTAGAATAGAAATTCTATCTTGTAAAAAGCCAAAAAAAAAAAAAAAAAAAAAACTTATAACTAAGAACGCTGGTACTTGGAGCTTTTCTCTCTTCCCTGCTATTAAATTATCTTTAGAATTTAAAACAACAAGAAAACATCCATTGAGTATACACATACATATCCCATCATATTCTTGCATCCCAACTATTATAGAGAGCATATAGAAAGCCAGTTATATGACCTTTAGGGGGTTTGCTGCCTTATTTTAGACAATTTCTCTCCTCCCTTATTGATGTGTTTTGTTTCTCAACAAAAAAAAAAAATAAAAAATGAAAAGAGTCTCAAGGATTTGCAAGTTTCACTTGTCTGCAAGCTTCTAAACAATCAAAAGAAAACTACATTCAATTCTTTTTTTTTTTTTTTTTGAGAATACTAAATATTTATAACACACACAGGGAAAGGGGGGAAGGTTTTAAAGAAACTTACAATGGTGTATATCCAAAAGGGCCTAACTCCTGAATATATAGCATAAACTTTAAACCTCTTTAACATTTGTGTTCTCATGTCGTGTTCATGTCATGTTAACTCATAAGTATCCAACCTTATAAATCTACACAAACACAACATGTTTATTAATTGAGTCACTATCTCTCAACCCTAACATGACATATTCATTAAACAAGTTGAACCAATACAATATACATAACCCATTTAATAAACTTGTATTAGGGTTAGTATGACGTGACATAACCCATTTAATAAATAGGTCACGTAGTCAAGTTTAGATGTTTACCTAGCTAGCATGGACAACCTATTAACAATTCTCATATTTTATAAAGTCAATATATATAAAAGCAGAAACCTCATTGTGTGAGAATTTATGCTTTTGCCAAGTGGCACCTCCTATGAAGTTTCTCTACAATCATCAAACTCTCCCATTAATTGCCTAAGTTTACACCACAACTCTCTCTCTTCTTCATGACTTTTAGTATACCAGCTGTTTCAATTTTTTTATTTATTTAAAGGAACTAATAACTAATGAGATTGAGATAGATAGTCTTTTAGCATTTATGGTGCCTCAATTACACAAATCCATATCCTTTATTTACTATAATCATTATTATTTTATTTTATTCTATGGGAACCATTATTATTTTATGGTGATATAGTTACTCACATCTCATAAACAAAGTCTCCCTCCTCTATTAATTTTTTTTTTTTTTTTGGTAAGGCAAGTTTTTTCATTGCTTATTTAAAAAAGTTTCTGCCTTTGTAATTGTGTAGATGCATTAATCACAACTTGCCTCCAAAATGATGTTTTAGTTTTGCCTTTTTGTTTGCACATAATGTACCTTATCAACATTCTGCTATAATTATTAATGTAGTATTTCCTAAACCTTTGAATTTCCAACCTCTCTCTCACGCTTTGCCTTCCCCTCTCAACTTCAAATTTATGTCTCCATTCTCTTTCTTTCTCTAAAAAGAAACCCCTTTGATAGTTAAATTTCTGAAACTATTGCTATTCTCAAATTTTGTTTCCATGCTCACAATTTTTTTAAAAACCTGGCCAATAGAAGAAACCTATTGCTCTTGTAATCTTTTGTTGTAGCTAGTAGTGGCTGTCCATCGCACATTAAATGGCCATGATATGCATGAGTTCAAGCTATCTTTTGCTACTTTCAAAAATTAAGTTCTTCACTTACAATCAGTAGGGTTAAGATTGTGAGATTCTTTGTTTTGCTATTTTCTTTTATAGGTTGTGTTATTATGTTTATCGATTTCCAAAAGATGCCAGAAGTCTAGAACTGAGAAATCAATAATTGTTTATTTTAGCGTAAAAGTTTCATTGTCAATGTCCTTTTCAAGTTTGTTTAATCTTAGCATATGGCTTGAGCAGATAGGTCTTTTCAAAATAAACAAAAACTAAACCTACTGTAAATCTTAAATTCGGATTATAGGGTTGAAGCATGTATCATCTTGGTTGGAGGGGATTTAGTCAATGGCAATTGAATTTGCAAAGAAAAAAAAAAAAAAAAAAAAAAAAAAAAAAAAAAAAA